>NW_012116266.1:7294604-7296221 GCF_000951035.1 Colobus angolensis palliatus
CTTGAACCTGGGAGGCGGAGGTTGCAGTGAGCCGAGATCGCGCCACTGCACTCCAGTCTGGGCGACAGATCGAGAGACTCCATCTAAACAAAACAAAACAAAACTGGTTGAAGGTAGGTTTTGTGGTAGTGGCTGGTGGAATTTGGGATTTAAGGAAATTCACCTCTGATGGTCTCACTTTCCTCAGAGATGTAAGAGACAAAGATTTTTATTTTTATTTTTACCAAAGCGGGTGAGTAGAGTTCAACAAGAGGTTAGAAGAGTGTGAGGGCTGGGAACAGTAGGGGAGGGGAATACGAGATAATCTGAGTAGCAATGTGTAAACGTGACTGTTTTAGGCGCAGCAATATTGCGTTGTCGCATGTAGAAGTCCCGACTGAAGTTGGACACTTTTGGTTCGCAGTGGTGCCAGTTCTCAGGGTTGTGTGATTTTCTGCACCGATGCAGGAGTGAGCAGGTTGGGTGAACTGTTGCAGACTAACAGTTTTGCAGGTGGGCGAAGGATCAGGGAGGAAATTGAGTTGAGGGTGTTGGTGAGTATGATATAGGAGTTTCAGAACCTGACTACACATCTGTCATTAATGGTCTAAATATTTGCAGGTTTGCAAGTCCAGCGATGGCACAATGCCTAGCAGCAGAAGGTTTGCACCCACTGTGCGACATGAGTGGTGGTTCTGGAAAATCATAAAATCATGGGAGAACTTGGGAGTGCAAGCTAGGTGGGGTGGGACTGTGGCTGCGACAGTGTTATGAAACTGCGCGGGACAAGAAAACTGATTTTATTGTATATTGGGGAGTCCTACGGGAATAATTGGAGAGGCAATTCATTTTCTCCTATCCCACCCCATCTTTCGGGGTTGCAACTAACCAGTAAGTTTACACATTGCGGATACAATGGCACAACGGGGCCGCGAGGCGATGACGTCATTCGCGGGGGCGGGAACAGCGACCACCGTTAGGGTACGGTCCATAAAGGCAGTTTGAAAATATTTCAGCCTTTTTACTTGCATACTTCCGGCCCTTGCAGTTTGAGGTGGTAACAAACGACTGCTGCTCCCAACCACTCTCACCACCGCCTGTTACCATGGAAGCGCTCGGGTAGCTAGGCTTGGACGACTCTATTCTACGTCATCGTCAAAGCACGTCCCAGGACTGATAGCTCCGCCCTAACCTAAGGGAGGAGCTGTGTTCCCAAGTACGTAGCCTGCAGTGCCTAACGCATTCTCAGTAATTTTGTCCCCCAACAGACGCCGTCGACAGTCTCCCAAGAGCAATTCCCAGGAGCTCGGATTCTAAGAGACTCCCCCGCGCCCGCGTTTACCTTCGCTAGTCGCCCTGCAGTCCCGCCCTGTCCGGAGGCCCCGCCCTCCATGAATCAGCTGATCCCGCGGACCCACGGGATTGCCAGGATCGCGCCGGATGCAGAGCGCGGTGCTGCCGGTGGAGCTTCAGGTGAGCGAGCGCGCGTCCCGGGTTGGCTATTGGCTAAGGAGGGCTTATCGGCTGCGACCCCTTGTATGCGGAAGGCCGGGGACAGGGAGCTAGGAAGAGGCTGTTGTCGAGGCCAGAGAGCGCGCTGCGGGGGCCTGCGGAGACGGCGCCCGCATCTTCCCAGCT
>NW_012116266.1:7296941-7309165 GCF_000951035.1 Colobus angolensis palliatus
GTACGAAACTTCAGCAAACCTATTAGTCCCACATTTTCCCCCCATTTATCATATGATTTGGAGTGACCGCTTGACCTTTGAGTTAATGAATAATTCAGAGCAGTGAAAAATTTGTTTTTGCAGTGAACTGCAGTGTTTTAACCTTAATAACATAAACATAGTGGTTAAGATTCTAGGCTTTACATCTGAACATGCCTAGAGTCACATCCATTAACATCTTTGACTTTGGGCAAGTTATTTAATCTCTCTGCCTCAGTTCCCGTGTCTCTAAATTGGGGTTAACAATGTTTTCCTGATGACAGTACCTTTTCTTGTAATGGTTCATGTATCATATTTATTACAGTGCCTGTTTTATGGTAAGTATTCAATACATATTAGCTATTTTTATAATTAATTCCTCCCACTACATCATGATCCAAACTGACTCTTTTCCTAAGTGATGGGGAAGGTAACTGAATATTTTAAGGAAGTAGCTATAAAATATGATTTCAAGTTGTTCCGTAATAATTTTGGTATTCCATAAGGATATGTTAATGTGAAAAAGATACTGACAGAATCCATACTTGGTTCGAGTTTATTAGCTTCTAAACTATGACCAGTATTGGCAGATTTAAAATTCATAATTATAGCAAGAAAACGTCAAAACTGTTTAACAGTGTTAAAATTTGAAAATGATCCAGAAAAATGAAATACTAAACAGGTAATTCTGGGAAAAAGAACAAAACTTGAGTGGCATTATGCAGGCCATTTATTTTTTAAATGTACATAATATAAACAGGAATCCCTTCTCTCCAAGTTTCAGTTTTTCAGAATTTGGGCTGTCATTTGAAACACTTTGGGCACTTTGACTGTTAAAGACACAAAGGGTATGCTAAGAACTTCAATGAGTCTTGATGTAGTGTTTTTGTAATTAGGTGGTATCTCCTACCTTTTCATGAAAAATTTGGGTTTAAAGCAGTAGCTGCTGGGTCCATTCTAATGATAATCTCAAAAATGTGAATGACTTGTAAAAATCTACAATTATGTATTAATGTGAGACTAGGTAAAGTATGAGTTGAAAAACTAGGAAGAAAGGCAGAGTGGTGATTTTTAAGCTTGTGTAAAAGAAGGCCTGCTTTGGGTACTGTGAGGTACCTTTCTCACTCAGAGGCATGCTGTGAGGATTTGTGACTTTTAAATCATTTAGCTCTTTTTATAACTTGGTGGCATTAAATCTACCACGTATTTCAAGTGTATGCGGGATATGAATTTTCCTGGTAGAATTTTAACAGATTTTTGTCTCTTAACCCTTCATTGATGCCCAAACAATTTTGTTATCAGTAATAAGAAAGTACTCGGTTTTGTGGGGTGTCATTCCTTAAGAAAATGTTAGGTAATCACCAATAAAATAGCAACAATTTCTGGCTTGTTTCTTTTTCGTATTGCATTTAATTTTCTTTCCCTATCTCTTATTCCTCTGTATATGTGATGGTGCTTTCTTTAGCTTATAGCTTATAGCTTATGTCTTGATGTTTGCCTGCATGTAGCTGAACTGATTGATCCAAGTGGGTAGAGGGAAAAATATTTAAATTGGTATTGGTGAGATAGTAGTTTTTGGAGCTATCCTATATTTCTTCTAAATTTGAAGAAAATTTACAGTTTTCTCAATACCTATGAGGAAGAGACTGGGGTTTGTTGGCAGAGGTTCGCTTAGCTGCTAATGAATTATGTCCAGAGAGAAGATCAGCTTTCGTCTCATTAATTCCACAAATTGATCATCTCATGTTTCCCTTAATTACCACATTTTAAATATTTTTCTTTTGAGTCATCATACAGTTCTTCAGTTCACGTGGCCTCCCAGTTAGGAAGGGAGTGGTTTAGACCCAATAATAGCATTCGGATGGGCTAACATTCACTCCAGGATTTTTTTTTCTTCCACAGCCTAAATTTTTGTAGAGCCAAGATCTTGAGTAACTTGGGGCAATTGCCTAAGCAAACACATAACAAGGATGATTATAGCAGCTCTTTAAAAGAGCAATAAAGTAGAGCAATCCAACTGTAAAGATTAGTAGGGAAATGGATAAACTGGTTTATTCATGCAATTCAATACTATCTTCTCATAAAAATGAATGAGCTAGATCTATACTTACCAACATATATACATCTCAAGTATGTAATACTGGGTGAAAAAAGCAAAATGCTAAAGGATTTATACAGTAAGATGCATTTATGTACACTTTAAAAGCAACATAATAGCATGCATTATTTATTGATATGTGTATATCTAATGAAAGTACATAAAAGTAAATATAAAAACGTGGGAATGAGATACATTAACTTTAGAAATAGTAACTAATTCTGAGTGGAGCTTCTTCACCTCTGTTACTTATTTTTTCTTGTATTTTAAAGAAAGAGCTGAAGCCAATATGAAAGTACATTAATATGTGTTAAAACTGGATGATGAGTACATATATTTGTTATTTATTTTTACAGTTTTATGTATAGTTAAGATAGTTTGTGAAACTAGCACTTTAACATTTTTATTTATAATCAGGGCTGTTTCCCGATATGCTTGCTTTATTTTACTTTGTACCCTCAACTTAGGAGACTGTGGAAAAATAACTCTTCTCTCCCTGCAGTAAGAAGGGAATGTACCAGTGCAGCTCCACTGTGTAAAGCCTTTCTAAGGAGAGGAGACAGACCAATTATTTGGTCAGTTTTGCTTTGCTATTTGTGCTTCTGGGAAAAGGCTTTCTTCAGGACATGAAGCCTGCAGGGGAATTAACATTCTAGAGATACCTGGGAAATGTAGGCATATACCAATCATGAACTCTGGAAGTATAGGGGAGCAAGTTGTATGATAAGGCCCTGAAAGGAATTTGGACTTAGAGTGACTCAGATACAAAATTACTACAGATTTGTGTAGTATTAACATTAACACTTTACAAAGCTTAGCTTGGTTACGTTTTACTACAATGTAGTTACCTTGAGTTTATACCTTGAATGCAAGTATCCTAGTTATTGCTGAAAGAAAATAATTGTCTCCGTAGATATTACTAAGTAACCTGATGACAATGTGTTAAATGGTTGACTAATGAGTAAAACATTTAGTAGCAGATCCCTAATGTAACCTCAGTATTTAAACTTGTGAGTTAAACAATATTTTCATTTCTAATAAAGAATACCTGCTACTAGCACTATTGAAGTAAGTGAAACTTGTATCATCAGTTTTTAGTATGTATATTTTTTAGTATGTATATTTCCTGTTTGGTTATGTGGCCCCTGAATGATCCTAAGCACTAAGTGTTATCAGTAGTAAAAGAAGTCATCATACTTTGAACTGTAAATCTAATATTGCCTTTAAAAAATTGTGGCCATTTTAATAAGAGAGTAGTTGCAAATATTAAGAGAATAAATAGTTTGTATCAGGACTTACCAGGACATTCTCTGTACCATGTAATAACAGGCACAAATAGTGGCAGTACCTGGGAATTTGAAATTCAGTTGTTAGTATTATAATATTCATCACAATGCATCGTGGGATTATTATTTAATAATCCTGAAAAATGTGTTTAATAATATAGAGTGGGTACAAAAAAGAGCTAAGTGGGCATTGCTGGGAACTTATTGTACCAAGTTTACACACTTTGACCCCACTCCACTGTGGATAATTTCCTGTTTAGAGGAGCCTCATAACCAGGAGAGTATAGTTTCAGTAAGTTTCAGCATGAAATTAGCAAGGCATTAAAAAAAAGACTGTAAAGCCTTCCTGTTTCTCATTGCACCAAAAACTGTCTGTGTATAAGGAGAAAGGGAGAAAGGAACACTTCTCTGAGTTGTTTAACCCTTTTTAAAGTGACATGAGATAAAAGTAACTTCATTGTTAGGATATACCTTTAGCAAATCATATATGAGAGTTTCTATTAGGAGAAGACAGTTTTTTCTTTTTTATCTGATACTGAATTTTATTACAGGCACTAGAAATCTATAGCGTGGAAGTCTGTGGTTTGGAACTGAAAATCAGGGGCTGTATCTTTCACTCAAGCACTCACTTAAATGTAACCAGCTTGTTCAGAATGATTATTATGGGTACAAGAGTATACAATGAATAAGTCATAGTCTCTGACCTCCAGGAGCTTAAATATATTTTGAATCAGTGACTTAGTGCATATCCTATTAGTAACAAAATTATAACTAATAAGTGGCTTTCTAGGCCAGCCTACTGAATATATCCAATGCCTTAATTTACTGAATTCCCTCACTCTGAGTCAAGATTTAAAGGCTCATTGGCTCCCATACTGGTATCGGGCAATGCTTTCTGTGCAGCAGTTAAGGCTGAGAGGTGTGGGGTTCCAAATGGCCTTCTTGGTGGTTGGTTGGCCAAGGCTACAATGCAAAGCGAGTTTTCCTCAACCTTCCACAGTGGTTGGTGAAGGCTTCAGTGGCAGGATATCCAGGAAGTAGCAGTTGTTGTTGGTGTATAGATTATTTGTAAGTCAGGTGTTTGAGTCAAAGGTTACCATAATCCATGTGTAAATGTTGACCTAGCCTCTAAAAGCAAATTATTTATTAAGCATTTACCATGTGTAAAATACCAGACTCTGTTATTGTTTACTGCATTCAAAGTGTAAACTCTGGTTTACTACATTGTAATAATATGTAACCAACTCAGACTTTAAAAAGGAGGCGTTAATAGTTATAGGAAATTGATGGTAATTTGGTATCCAAATCTCTTGTCCCTCTACTACATTGTAATAAAATGTAACCAACTCAGACTTTTAAAAGGAAGTGTTAATGGCTACATGAAATCTATGGTAATTTTGTATCCAAGTCACCTGTCACTCTATGTCTATATTCCGTTCAGGACATTATGATACAGTTTACTCCCCTATTATTTTTATTGCCTTTCTATCTGAATGTCTTGTCATTCTAATCACTGATTGACATTACTCTTATAACTACAATTATTACTGTTGTTTTACTATTTTAAACCAGTATTTGAGACAGGAGAATAAGACTAGGAAGGCCCAGCTTTGCTAGTGTAAATTAGCTTTCTTATGCCGTAAGGGTACTGTCTAACTCTATGGAGAGCCATTATTCTAATGAGAAAGAGAACATATTAGTATGGAAATTTCTTAAGGGCAGAAACTCATGTATTTACAGATATTTATTGAGTGCCTGTTATATGTCAGAACTAAGCTGCTGGGATGTTCTAGAGAATACGGTATTTGTCACTCTGCTTTGATGGAAATTTTAGACTAGCATAGTACCTGGAACATAGTAGAAGAAAAAAAAACATGTGGTTTCAGTGGTTGAAATTTAAGCATTTGAAAGTTATTATACTTACGACTCACAAATTTACCTTTCACCGATTTAAGCCAAAAAGATTTTATCCAGAAAATAGTTTAGTAGAGATGAATATGTAGGATCCTGCATGATTTAACTTTCTCTTTGCATTTGGGATAATAGACTCAACACATTTCTGTACCACATTTAAAATTTTTATTTATATCCTGCCTTGTTCCCAAAAGGATTTAAAGCAGCTTACAAAAATGTATAGCAGGGTGGGATAAAATAAAGAAACAGAATGAGTAGAGTCAGGAGGGAGATTAGACTATACAACATGCATACTGTGAAGTCCTCGTCACTTAACAGGTACCATCATATGGAACCCTTATCCTCCCACCACAAAATTTATAATTCTGCTTGTATCTGTACCTGTGATCTCTCTTCTTTCAAAAACGTAGACCTTTCTTCTTATGGAAAACAAACAAACAAACATCCCTCCACATGTATTCTGGATGGCATCCTCCTTCACTTTGTCTATGACTTTGGCTCTGCCCACTGTCCTCATCATCCTTCTATCCAGGATCACAGTCTTTGTCGTGCAGACATGTTCAGCTTCCTCTTGTCCCGCTAACCTCCAGCAAAAGAAAACCCTTCATTTTCACATTCCCCTCCAGCTACCACTCCATTTCTTTGTTTGCCATTTCAACATTTTTCAAAAGGATCACCCATTGAAAATAAAGATATTTCCACATTGTCACCTTCCATTTATATTCAGCTTACTTCAATCTGGTTTTCAGTGCCCAAACAAACCACTGAGGTTGTGGCCATGCTCAGCAGTTACCTGTGCTGGCAAATCCAATGGACACTTTAGTTCTCTTACAAGACCCCAGCTGCCTTGACCTAACTGACGTCCTCCCTGAAGTGCTTTCCTTTGCTTTCATGTGCCCATAGCAGACTACTACTCAATCTCAGTCCTCTTTGTCCGGTCCTCATCCTATCCAACTTCCAGGCGCAGGAGCTCCTTAAAGCTTGACCCTGTGCTTTCCTTTCTCTTTCCGTATATCCCAATGGCATTATCCATTGTCTTGTTTTTAAACATTATCCATACGCCCTCCCAAGTTTAGCAGCAACTGAGACTTTTCTCTTGAATTCCATGCTCATATATTCTAACTGCTTACTTGATATGTACTCTTGGGTTTCTCACAGACATGTTGAACTTAAAAATAAATTTTATCCTACCAGAATCTTATCTTGGCTTCAGAATCCTGTCTCCCTCACTCTTGCCCGTTTCAGGAAATAGAGCCACCAACACACAGCTGTTTGAGGCAGAACCAGGGAACATTTCTGATACCTCCTTCTCCTTGATCCCCCACCTTTGTCTAATCACCGAGTACTAGTTGCTCTGCCTCCAGAGCATCTCTCATTTATTCACCTCTTCTTCACCAAATTAGCAGCATTGTATGAAACTTAAGAATCCAGGCTTCCTTCCTCCATTGAAAAGATGAGCCGACTGAGTATTTGCAGGCTGGATGTTCCTTGCAAAAATTCATGTTGGTGCTTCATGAGTGTTCACCATAAAATTGGCTTAAAACTTTTGAAACAAATGTAAATCATTGTCATTAAAATAGATAATTGGCCGGTCACATTGGCTCACACCTGTAATCCCACCACTTTGGGAGGCTAAGGTGGGCAGATCACAAGATCAGGAGTTCAAGACCATCTGGACAACATAGTGAAACCCTATCTCTACTAAAAATACAAAAAATTATCTGGGTGTGGTGGTGTGCGCCTGTAATCCCAGCTACTCGGGAGACTGAGGCAGGAGAATCATGTGAACCCCAGAGGCGAAGGTTGCAGTGAGCTGAGATTGCGTCATTGCACTCCAGCCTGGGTGACAGTGCAAGACTGTCTCAAAAATGAAAAAAAAAGCAGAAAAAAACAAAAAAAAAACATGAAAACATCCGTAGACTGTCCCACTGGAAGCAATGCAACTCTCCAGTGTACTCTCCAAAATGAAGTAAATGTTCAAAGTACATAAAAGAAACCAAGTATAAAATAGTTAAAAGTTTTGAGACTTCTACTAAAAAATGATAGTAGTTGTTTTTGAATATAGATTCCTGGTCCTTTATTCAAAACCCTTGGGACAAGATGCATTTTGGAATTCAGATTTACGTTTTGTTCTTTAGAATAAGATGCATAAGCCATATATTATATAACACTTCCTATAGGATCTGTGGTGCTGCCTTATTATATTCATATTGATATTTCTACAACACAATGTATGAATATTCACACTAAAGGGATAAAAGTGATAAATAACCTCGTATTAGTTCAGGTCAGATTTTGCTGTCAGATGAATTCAGGTCAGATTAGATTTTGCCACCAAAGGCATTATTGAAAAAACTTTTAATTTTCAGAGCTATAGATTTCTGGTTAAGGTATTGTAGACCTGTAGATGGTTGTAGCTCATCTTTCTAACAATAGTTGGGACATCTAGACTAGATTTTTGTTGTTGTTATTGTTGTTAAGGGCACTTCCAGGATGTGGTGTTAAAATGATATCCTTGGCTTATACAAGACAACTTATTTCTCTGTTAGATGTAACAGAAGGGTGTGTATCCAGTGGAGTCTAAAAGTGGCATCAGTTATATTAAGAAGCCAGGTTTGCTCTTTGTTTAAAGGGCCACCTGGGGTTTAATTACTTTACATATCACTGTGAAGGAGATGATAATTTGAAGGGTAGAGTGGTATACTTTAAAGTGGATCTAGCTGTGTCCTGTGGCTCAGAAGGCTGATGTCTGGTTTGCTCATTTTATGGAGATGCCATTTATCTGTAGAGAAGCCATGCAAGGTAAGAGAGGGTCCCACAGTAAATGCTGTTTATGCAGCATCACATGGCTTCTTTATCAGAGCTGGTTAACAGGTCTATGCAGGAAAGTTACTGTAACAGAAGAAAAGCAGCAGAGTATAAGGATCTTGCCCCTCTTAAAGAATGTAAAGACCTTAAAGCTCCTCTGGAAGAAATATCCCCAGAGGAAGTCTTATGATTAGGCAATTTTATAAAAACTTAAAATGTTTAAGCAATGAAACAACATACAGAAATTTGAATGCTATTTGACTGGTTGAGGTGAGTCTTAATAGATTCCCTGGAGAGACAATCATAAAAATATTAGAAAGACAAAAGTTTTTCATTTACTTTCTTTTCCTGGATGGATACATAATTGAGAAAGAATGTTAGGTTAAATAGAATTGGTAAATACCACCCTTACTTAAGTATGTGAGGATAAAACTTTAATAACATAAGTTCCCTACATTTAGTTGCAATATTCCTTTTTAGTTATGTTTCCTCAGCAATCAGTTTTCTTTTCTTCATTGCCCTGTTTGAGTTTCAGGCAGACATATCTTGTTGGAAGATGTCAAACATATTAAACACTATTAAAACAAAATGAGATAGGGGCTGGGCATGGTGGCTTAAGGTGGCTCATGCCTGTAATCCCAGCACTTTGGGAGGCCGAGGCAGGTGGATCACCTGAGGTCAGGAGTTCGAGACCAGCCTGGCCAACGTGGTGAAATTCTGTCTCTACTAAAAATATAAAAATTAGCCGGGTGTAATGGCAGGCGCCTGTAATCCCAGCTACTCGGGAGGCTGCGGCAGAAGAATTGCTTGAACCGGGAGGTGGAGGTTGCAGTGAGCTGAGATTGCGCCATTGCACTCCAGCCTGGGCGACAAGAGCAAAATTCTGTCTCATTAAAAAAAAAAAAAAAAAAAAAAAGATCTGTAAATACTGATATAAAAAGATGTCTATGAAATAGTATGTTAGTTTTCTACTGCAGCTGCAACAAATGGTTACGAACTTAGTGGCTTAAAATAACACAAATGTATTACCTTCAAGTTCTGTAGGCTGAAAGTCTGACACACGTCTTGTAGCCTAAAGTCAAGGTGTCTGCATGGCTGCTTTTTTCTGGACACTCTAGGAAAGAATCCTTTTCCTTGCCTTTTCAGCTGCTACCTGTTACCGCATTCCTTGGCTCATGGCTGTCTTCTCCCATGTTCAGTCAGCAGTGTAGCATCACCTCTAACCCTGCCTCCATCATCATGTCTCTTTGATTCTCCTCCTGCCTCCCTCTTGCAGTTTTAAGGATGTTTATAGTTACATTGGGTCCACCTGGATAACCAGGATAATCTTTCTATCTTAAGGAGAGTTGATTAGTATCACGCAAGCTAACATAGTCACAAGTTCTGGGCATTAGGACCTGGACACCTTTGGAGACCGTTATTTGGCCTGCCCTACATGTAAGTAAGAAAAGAAAGTTGTAAAAATAGTTTGTAGAGTTTTCATTCCATTTAGGTTAAAAAAATGAGTGGTGGTGATAAATAATATTGAGTAAGGTATAACCAACTTTAAGAAAACTGTACTAAAAAATCTGGCACTAAGAGAGAATAAAGGTTGACTTGACTCATTTTATCAAAAAAATCTCAACATTTTTGATTGTTAGTCAGTAGGGCAAAATTCCGTTTACATATAGTGTGTCAGTTGTGTGAAGTAAGGTGTGCTTGTTTGCTTCCACATCCTCGTAGAATAATTTTCTGGCTTCCGCTACATATTGTTGAAATTTAATCAAGGGCATAGTAACTCCATGATCTGTGATAGATAAGCACAGATTAGATCTGGTGGCAGAATTTCTCTGTACACCATGAACTGTGCATTTTACAACAGGCTAATTACTATCATGGACAAAGCATAGTAGCACTTAATTGTATTTATTGAATAGCATTTATTAAATTTATTCAGATATATCTCTTGTTAACATAGTATCCGTCTTCCAACTTTGAATGATTCATAATCTTTCTAAAATAAGCATTAGGTAGAAAGTAATTTTCTGCAGATCTACAGATGGGAAATGGTAAGAATTCACAGGCAACCTGGAGGAAACAGATGGGCCGTAGATGGCTCCTGCCGGTGTGGGCTCTTTCCAGAACACAGTGGCCATTGCATATCCTTTTGCAGAAAAACCACAAATTTGGCCCCAATATTTTTATGGTTTACACAAGTAAGACCTAACTGCTTTTGTTTTCATGTGTTTTGGTACCCTTACAAATGTAGATTTCTGAGTTGAAATGCACTCAGCATTTCTGTTTATTTTTCTGTCTCTTATTTTATTAAATATTGAGTTTCTAAACTCATGGGTTATGATATTTGTAACCATAATTTTCATGTAGCTATTTTCTATTAAAGGTGGATTTTAAAACAGCTGATTTAAAGTCCATACTTCTTTCTTTCAACCGTTTGAGTTATGAGGCATGTTGGTCTGAATTGAAGGTGATTTGGGGAAAATGTTCCTTCTTCCAATAAGTGGAAAACTTCCTATTTTAATGACATAATTTTTCGTGCACTACTGAAAAGTGTAAATTAAAACTACTTGAATCAGATACATTACTGAAGAGATTTTAGAAAATCTGAGTTAGTTGGTATTTAAGTCTTCATGCTTTCCAGATAGAGCATTTAAAAAGTAACCTTAATGTGTATGTGCTTTTTGTGTTTAACATATTGATTTTCAGATTGAACTTTTTTCTTTATAATAAAAAACAAAATCTGTTGCCTGGAAGAGTACAGCTTAATTGTGGGTAGTCTTTTCCTTTGACATTACATTTGACAGTCAACGGGCATTTTTATAAGCTTAGTGGGCAGGCTCAGCCTATGTTTGACTTTGGCAGGCAAGATAGGAAATAGTTTAAATAGTTTTACGGCATATTTATTTCCTAGTGAATGTGCACTTGTTAGAGGGCTGTTTTTTTTTTGTTTTTTTTTTTTTTAAATGTCTGAAGGGGCAAAATATTCTTTTACTGCTCTTTTCCTTACTTATATTGTACTGTTTAGGTCTTGATAGACTTTCTGTAAAGAAGGAATGATTTGGTGATGGAGTGTTCCCACTGACCGATGGACTCAAAGAAGAGAAGGTAAAACCATTTCTTCCTTTTCTCTTATCCTCCTAGGAAAACATAGCAAACAGCTTCACATATGTGTAGCGTCTCTTCATTTTAATTTTCTTGTTGATGGTTGTTAAGTGGGTATAGTGACATTTGTAGTTAGTTGATTGGTAAAGATAAAACAAATTTTAAAAAAGGCTACTTAGTTGTAAGCTTTGTAAGAAGCACTAAATGTCTTCATTTCATCATTTTAAAGTGCTTATAGCCATTTTTCCCTCACAAATAATTTCAGGTTTTTAGAAGTAGCCTTGCTAATCTTAATCATCTTCCATTCCTAAAGAACTAGTTACGGAAGATATCTAAAAGGAAGGTTAAATGTGTAGTGTTCCTCCTATAGAACCATGGTTATGTCCAGTTATAATTTAAGGGAATATTATATAGCAAACGTAGAGAAATTCCTAGCTATTCAAAAGAGTTTCCGTGACTCATTAAAATTTTGGCATCAGTGTTCTAGAAAAAAGAAACTGAAAAAATGTATTACCAATGGTGGCACATATCTTAACACACCCTTTTCTTAGAAGAGGGCAATTAGGATATAGTCATTACTGTGCAGCTGTGTGTTTTGTATTCTTTAAACCAAAATCATCAGATGTGTAGAATTCTTTAGCTAGAACTTGAACAAAGCATGAAGGATTTTACTGATATCTGTTACAAACTTGATTCCTAAAAGTTTAAATAGCAATTCTACACTTAACATACAGTGAAATGAATTCCTGTATCTCGTATTGTTCTCATCAAGTACTTTTTACTTACTATAAAATTTTATGATAAGACTTCAACTTGGGCATGTTGTAGCTTTAATATCTAAACAAGGAGTGAATATATTGAGAAGTTAGAATCTTGGAATTTTATGCTACCAAATGCTAAAACTTCTAAAAATAGCCCAAATTTTGTTTGCTTCTTAGATGGAGAAAAGTAATTTGTGGATTTAGAGTGTCCTTCAGTCTTTTTTTTTTTTTTTTTTTTGA
>NW_012116266.1:7310130-7313191 GCF_000951035.1 Colobus angolensis palliatus
TGAGATGGAGTCTCATTCTGTCACCCAGGCTGGAGTGCAGTGGCACAATCTCGGCTCACTGCAAGCTCTGCCTCCCAAGTTCACGCCATTCTCCTGCCTCAGCCTCCCAAGTAGCTGGGATGGCAGGCGCCCGCCACCATGCCTGGCTAACTTTTTTTTTGCATTTTTAGTAGTGATGAGGTTTCACCATGTTGGCCAGGCTGATCTTGAACTCCTGACCTCAGGTGATCCACCTGCCTCGACCTCCCAAAGTTCTGGAATTACAGGGATGAACCACCGCGCCTGGCCTAGGGTTTCTTAATGAACTGTTTCTGTTTTCAAGATATATTCTTACTCCCTTATCAGAAATCAGATTAGTTCTTAAATTTAAAATATACCATTAACTAGAATAAAAGGGAGAACTATAGTTTTAAATTTTTATAGTAATAAATAAATGAAAAATTAACTTTTAAAAGGTCACCTATTCAGAGACTCTTTTGCTATAACTTTTGTTCATTAAGTCTATCAGAATAATAATACTAATAATAGCTAATGTTTGTTAAGCAGTTGTGTGCCAGATACTATACTAAGCCCTTTCCATGTGTTATCTCACTGAATCTGCACTACTACCTTGTGAGGTAGCTTCTATTATTATTCGCAGATAAGGAAATTGAAAGTCAGGGAGATTACATTTTCCCAAGCACACACAGCTGTTGAAGTGTCAGAGTCAGGACTGGAACTCAGTCTGATTTCAAAGCCGGCTTTTAAAGCCACTTGGCTGAACTTTCGCAGTATAATTTTTTTTTTCAGGCATAAATAGCAATTCACAAGACATATTATAAAATCTATGAGTCTATTACAGAAGCATGCTATAATTTATAGAGGTACCTTTAATCTTAATGGCACTTTATCAACTCAAATCTTGGCAGATTTGATTTGGGCACTGATTGCCATCTACTTCACTAATTTATACGTTTCTGCTCTGCAAGCATTTATTGAGATATTAAATAATGATTTGGTATTTTCTTTCTAGGAACTAAAGGAAGACAAATTCTAGGAAACAAGGATTAAGTCTGGTCCTGGTGGTTGTATGGGATAAACATGGATTTCTTTTTAGTTTGTCTTATATCAGTTTTATTATAATGTTATTATATGATTCAGGACTTTAAAAACAATCTTACTTTAAAAATGTGAACTAGATTCAATACCTGTCCTGTGAAATTTAAAATATGTAGTTCTCAAGCAAATATAAGTGGAATTCTATTGTTTTCAATAAGATATTTGGAATATTTTCATTAAGATAGTGAAACCGGCTGGGCACA
The DNA here is from genome assembly GCF_000951035.1 of Colobus angolensis palliatus. Lineage (NCBI taxonomy): Eukaryota > Metazoa > Chordata > Mammalia > Primates > Cercopithecidae > Colobus > Colobus angolensis. The sequence goes on from NW_012116266.1 coordinate 7,311,432, forward strand.
ATTGCCCACGCCTGTAATCCCGGCACTTTGGGAGGCCAAGGCAGAAGGATCCCTTGAGCCCAGGGGTTCAAGATCAGCCTGAGCAACATAGGGAGACCGTGTCTCTACAGGAAATATTTAAAAAATAAGCCAGGCATGGAGGCACACACCTATAGTTCCAGCTACTTCAGAGTCTGAGGCAGGAGGATTGCTTGAGTCTGGGAGACCAAAGCTGCATGCAATAAACCGTGATTATGCCACTGCACTCTAGCCTAGGTGACAAAGTAAGATCCTGTCTCAAAAAAAAAACAGTTATTCAACTATAAACATGGTATCTTTAGAATCATACCTTCAAGGCTAGGACAACTGAAGGAAAACTTTTCAAAAATATTTACATAGCCTATCATTGTTTATGTTTAAGCAGTGTCCTGGTATTAAGTGTCACAGTTACCAAAAAAAACATCTAATACAAGTGTGTGTTTGAAATTGCATACAGATCTCCAGTGCTGTCTTTTTCAGCTGAGGAAATGGTTGAGTGCTAGAAATTTTCAAGGTTCTTCATCTCTGTTAAATATGACCATTAGCTCTTAATTCAGAGAAGATACTTCATTGATTCACTTTTTTTTTTTTTTTTTTTTTAAATGTCTGAAGGGGCAAAATATTCTTTTACTGCTCTTTTCCTTACTTATATTGTACTGTTTAGGTCTTGATAGACTTTCTGTAAAGAAGGAATGATTTGGTGATGGAGTGTTCCCACTGACCGATGGACTCAAAGAAGAGAAGGTAAAACCATTTCTTCCTTTTCTCTTATCCTCCTAGGAAAACATAGCAAACAGCTTCACATATGTGTAGCGTCTCTTCATTTTAATTTTCTTGTTGATGGTTGTTAAGTGGGTATAGTGACATTTGTAGTTAGTTGATTGGTAAAGATAAAACAAATTTTAAAAAAGGCTACTTAGTTGTAAGCTTTGTAAGAAGCACTAAATGTCTTCATTTCATCATTTTAAAGTGCTTATAGCCATTTTTCCCTCACAAATAATTTCAGGTTTTTAGAAGTAGCCTTGCTAATCTTAATCATCTTCCATTCCTAAAGAACTAGTTACGGAAGATATCTAAAAGGAAGGTTAAATGTGTAGTGTTCCTCCTATAGAACCATGGTTATGTCCAGTTATAATTTAAGGGAATATTATATAGCAAACGTAGAGAAATTCCTAGCTATTCAAAAGAGTTTCCGTGACTCATTAAAATTTTGGCATCAGTGTTCTAGAAAAAAGAAACTGAAAAAATGTATTACCAATGGTGGCACATATCTTAACACACCCTTTTCTTAGAAGAGGGCAATTAGGATATAGTCATTACTGTGCAGCTGTGTGTTTTGTATTCTTTAAACCAAAATCATCAGATGTGTAGAATTCTTTAGCTAGAACTTGAACAAAGCATGAAGGATTTTACTGATATCTGTTACAAACTTGATTCCTAAAAGTTTAAATAGCAATTCTACACTTAACATACAGTGAAATGAATTCCTGTATCTCGTATTGTTCTCATCAAGTACTTTTTACTTACTATAAAATTTTATGATAAGACTTCAACTTGGGCATGTTGTAGCTTTAATATCTAAACAAGGAGTGAATATATTGAGAAGTTAGAATCTTGGAATTTTATGCTACCAAATGCTAAAACTTCTAAAAATAGCCCAAATTTTGTTTGCTTCTTAGATGGAGAAAAGTAATTTGTGGATTTAGAGTGTCCTTCAGTCTTTTTTTTTTTTTTTTTTTTGA
>NW_012116266.1:7315771-7324960 GCF_000951035.1 Colobus angolensis palliatus
CTCCTGACCTTGTGATTCGCCTGCCTCGGCCTCCCAAAGTGCTGGGATTACAGGCATAAGCCACCGCACCCGGCCTGTTTCACTATTTTTTATATGCTCCAGTTTTTGTTTTTTGTTTTTTTAAGGAGGGGAATCTGAATATCCGTTTGTTTGCAGTATTGCTCTTTCTAGTGGAATAATGTTAATTGAAAGACTTGGTGAGCTTTTTCAAGTATATTGTTGTATTAGGAAACAAAGTTTAAAAGAACTTAACCAGTGAGCTTATTTTCTCATCTTGATCCAGACTCTACATTTCCTAATAAATGCACATATCTTCCCTCTAGCCACTATTGAGTCCTTACTTATATAGATGTGATGAGTTAACTTGAATGTATACGTGACCATGTATAATAGGTCAAAGATAAAGTTTGCATGTTTTCATCATCAACTCAATTGCTGCCTTATGAGAAAAAAAAAATGCTTATTTCTTCATTAATTAAAAAAAAAATCGTAAGTCTCTGGTCATATGGAAAAGAAAGGATAGTGGGCTTGGTTCAGTATTTTTCAAAACCGTAGCCAAGTCTTTGTTTCACTGAATTTTTAGCCAGCGTAGATTATGTGTACCTGCTCCCAAATTCCCGCAATACTACAGTAAAATTAAGACTTAGTAGCATACCTGGATATACATAAGTTATTTATATACCCAACTCACTGGTGTCTTCATTAATTCTAAAGCTAGCCGGTTATTCTGCTGACAGGTTCGTTTGCTTTTTTGCTTTGTTCTGTTGTGATGATTTGCTTTTTATTTTTAACATTTTTTTAGGCTTAATTCACTTTATTTTTCTTGTATAAAAACCCTGTGTTGTAGCCACAGCTGGAGCCTGGGTCCTCTGCCCAGAGACTCTGGTGTGGGTCTTGACAAGGTGGCCAGTGAATTCCTGAGAGGGAGTCTTGGTGAATACAGTCTCCTTCCAGAGGCTGGGGGCCAGTTAGCTGTAGGTCTTGGAGATGGCATCATAGGTGGGCTTGGTGAAGTTGGCCAGGGTGGCAGTGCAGCCCCTGGCGAAGGAGTAGCAGTCATTGATACTGGCCATCATCAGCAGCTTCTTGGGCACCAGGGCTAAGAGGATGCCAGTGCCTCTGGGTGCAGGGATGAGGCGCACCAGCACAGAACCACAGCAGCCTGTCACCTTGTAAGGGACCACATGGTGCTTGCTGATCTTGTTCCCCCAGTAGCCTCTGTGCACAGGAATAATGGAGAGCTTGGCCAGGATGATAGTCCCTTGGATGGCAGTGGCCACCTCCTTGGAGCAAGTGGCCATTGTCGTCCCCAGTGGCAACAAACACCTGGAACCTAGTGTATTGGGCGGTGCATGTCTGCTTCTGCACCGGCATAATCTTCAAAACCTCATCCTTGAGAGAGGTCCCCAGGAAAAAGTCAATGATCTCAGACTCCTTGATGGGCAGGGAGAAGAGAGAGATTTCCACCAGGGACTTGATCTTCATGTCCTTGACCAGGCAGCGCAGCTTAGTGATGGGTGTCCATTCCTTATCCTCAGCCTTGCCTCCTTGAGCTCTGTGGCCCTGACCCTGGCCCCAGATGCTGCTGCCCAAGCCTCCAAGGAAGTCGCTGTGGTTCCCCATCCCAGGTTCCCTGAGGCCTTCAGGCCCTCCTGCTGCACTGGCATCATCTGCCATTTGATGTTTTTTTGGAGAAGAAGCTGATTTGCTTTTTAAACAAATCTCACCTCAGAAAGACTAGCTAGTATCTAGTACTTAAAGTCCAGGGTGAGCATCCCACATTAAAAAATCTGACATCTAAAATGATCCAAAATCCAAAACTTTCTGAGTGCTGATGTGATGATGCTCAAAGGAAATGCTCATTGGAACATTTCAGATTTGGGATGCTCAGTCAGTAAGTATAAGGCAAATATTCCAAAACCTGGACCTGAAATCCAAAACCCCTCTGCTCCCAAGCATTTTGGATAAGTGATACTCAACCTGTATATTTATGTAACATCTCAAAACTGTACATAACATGCCATACAGTGTGAAGACAACCATGTCTTGTTAAGAACTGGTGCTTTCTGTACAGCCTAGAGGCATAAAATTAATTTCTTAGTTTTGGCCAAAATGAATCTCTAATATTTTTAAGGCATTGCATAATTTTCTGCTGTTCCAACTTGTTTACTAGTAATGACTTGTAGATATTAGTGAATGTGTCTGTTTTGTCTTATTTTTTGCTTATTTTATCTTAACATGGTTATTTATTTTGCCTTTGAACACTTGGAATCTGCTTCTGTAATAGCCTGTGATAGTGGCCATTAGTAGTGGCTTGATGTGAGGAGTTTGTAGGATGAGGCTGAAGGAAAGGAGTAGCCTCCTACAATTTGTAGAAATTCTCACCATAGTGCAGAATATTAAAATGAGTCATTTTTTTAAAGATGAATTAATGTGAAATACTGTGTGCTTGAACCAGATTTCTACAACTGCTTTGGAAAATTTAAAAAGAAAGTCCAATTTGGTTAAATCTAGAGGGCACTAAAAGATTGCTGTTAAAATTTTTAGTTAATTCACTAACCCTTTTTTTTTCTTTTTCCTTTTTTTTAAACTTCAGATGGTGAGGTCTACAGCTTTGGGACCCTTCCCTGGAAAAGTGGACCAGCAGAGATTTGTCCAAGTAGCCCCATTCTAGAAAAAGCCCTGGTTGGGCATTATGTTGTTACTGTGGCAACAGGAAGCTTCCATAGTGGAGCAGTGACAGACAATGGTGTTGCATACATGTGGGGAGAGAATTCTGCTGGCCAGTGTGCAGTAGCCAACCAGCAGTATGTGCCGGAACCGAACCCTGTCAGCATTGCTGATTCTGAGGCCAGCCCTTTGTTAGCAGTCAGGATTTTGCAGTTGGCATGTGGCGAGGAACACACTCTGGCATTGTCAATAAGCAGAGAGATTTGGGCATGGGGTACCGGTTGTCAGTTGGGGCTCATTACCACTGCCTTCCCAGTGACAAAGCCGCAAAAGGTAGAACATCTTGCTGGGCGAGTGGTGCTTCAAGTTGCCTGTGGTGCTTTCCACAGCTTAGCCCTTGTACAGTGCCTCCCTTCCCAAGATCTGAAGCCAGTCCCAGAACGATGCAACCAGTGCAGCCAGCTCTTGATTACTATGACTGACAAAGAAGACCATGTGATTATATCAGACAGTCATTGTTGCCCATTAGGTGTGACACTGACAGAATCTCAGGCAGAAAACCATCCCAGCACTGCTCTCAGCCCCTCTACTGAAACCCTTGACAGGCAGGAAGAAGTATTTGAGAACACTCTTGTAGCCAGTGATCAGTCTGTTGCTACTGAACTGAATGCAGTCAGTGCTCAGACCACGAGCAGCGATGCTGTATCCTCTCAACAAAAAGTCATGGGAACAACTGAAATTTCTTCTGCCAGAAACATGCCATCGTACCCTGACACCCAAGCAGTCAGTGAATACCTGCGGAAACTGTCAGATCATTCAGTAAGAGAGGACTCAGAGCATGGTGAAAAGCCAGTGCCGTCTCAGGTACCTGCTAAATTTTATAAAATAAAAGTGTTTCTAGAGTTGAACTGTGTGAGCTTTTCTTTAGAAACTTTAAAATGAGTGAGGCTTGGTAGCATTTTTTATTTTTTGAGTTTGACTATAATTTTGTTTTATCAGGCAAGCCTAGATAAAGGAAAGAACCTGGATTAATCCAAAATGACTCTATGTTTAAGTTCTAGGCCTTTATGATATTGAAAGGTGTCATGTTGGGCTTGTTTTGTAAGTAGGAACATTTCATTTTGTTTTTCTTGCTAGTACTTTTTTTCTATGGCTAAGGTACTGAATGTTGGTGGGCCCTGAATAGTTTAATATAACTATACATTCACAAACATTCTTCTTACTTGTGTTTGTAACACTGTTCAGAATTCTGTAGAGAAAAGTTCTTTCCTTCTTTAACAGGGAAAGTTGCTTTGTGGCAGATCCTTCAGTTGTAGGCAGATTTAAAACTTACAGGCAATTACATGTTTCAGTTTTTTTCAGTTATAGCTGTTGTCCTTACTAGGCTTTATTTGAAGAGCTGGCTAATATTTTATCTTTTTGTTTGTTTTTGAGATGGGGTCTTGCTCTGTCACCCAGACTGGAGTGCCGTAGTGTGATCATGGCTCACTGCAGCCTTGATCTCCCAGACTCAAGCGATCCTCCCAGTTCAGCCTTCCAAGTAGCTGGGACTACACACGTGCCACCACACCTGCTGATTTTATTTTATTTTTAAGTAGAGAGGAGGTTGACCTTTGTTGCCCAGGCTCATCTCAAAACTCCTGAGCTCAAGCAATCCTCCCACCTCAACCTCCCAAAGTGTTGAGATTACAGGCAGAACCATCATGCCCAGCCTATTTTATGTATCTTATTAAAACTATTTTCATTTTGAAGATTTATGGTAAACAAAAGCTGTTTATCAGTAGCACATGGTACAGCTTGAGTTCCTGCTTAAAATAAATTGTTTTAAAAGGATTATTTCTGGCCTGTAATCCCAGCACTTTGGGAGACCAAGGCAGGCAGATCGCCAGGTCAGGAGATCGAGACCATCCTGGCTAACACGGTGAAACCCCGTCTCTACTAAAAATACAAAAAATTAGCCAGGCAGGGTGGCAGGCACCTGAGTAGTCCCAGCTACTCAGGAGGCTGAGGCAGGAGAATGGCATGAACCTGGGAGGCGGACATTGCAGTGAGCCAAGATTGTGCCACTGCACTCCAGTCTGGGCAACAGAGTGAGACTCCACCTCAAAAAGAAAAAAAAAAAAGGATTATTTCTGTGTTTCACTCAGTGTGGCCTTTTGATTTTGCTTTACCAAAACTCTAAGAAAACAAAAGATCATAATCATAAAAGATCTGCCCTGTGGTGTTTCTTTTTAGGTTTTTGAAACCATGTAGCCTCTTGCTTCTCAATTCTTATTGTTTACTGTGTCAGAATGCGAACATGAAGGTATTTTTAGAAATAGTCTTTATTTCACAATCCATTTACTGAAATTTGTGGGTATTTGAGTTTTTTGAAAATCAAGGATAAGCTGTTTGGAGAAAGGTATTACAAAGTCTGAACAAAGCAAAAGTAGTAATTTAATAATGCATGTAGAAAATTCTTAGACTGTACATGCTTATTACCTTTAACTTACTTTGTTAAACATTGGAAGTTTTTGTTACTTATGCTAGTAACAATGTGTGTGTTTCTATTGAATTAAATTTAATTTATTTAAATTAAATGTGTGTTTCTATTACATTTAATTCTCTGTAAATAACATCTCAGTCATACAGCTAATTCACGAGGAATTTATGTGTTCTACAGCAAGTTTTTTCTCTTCTGGTGAGATACAACTGAGACTCTCTCACTTGGGAAATAAACCAAAGTATTATTGGTTGACTGGAATTCCTAAAATTATATATTTCATCAAAATTGCTAATTGTGTTTTTTGTAGGGGAGGGCTTATTTACTTACTATATTTTTAAATGTAATTACGTAGAAGGAGCCAGTTAGAACAGTAGTTCAAGGTTTATATAAGGTAGAGTTTTGTGACTTTGCTCTACCTAGTGGTCAAGAACCCCCTAAAATAGTTACCTCCAAATACCATCACTGTTTCTGTAAGGAGTCTTTGTGAACAAAAAGTGGAGATAGTGACACTAGTTCTTTTGAACAAGGTATCATGGGAGCTGTATCACCAAAGAAGTAATAGATTTTGTATTTATTTTTTGTTTTATTAAGTATATTTGTTTGTTTTATGGACTATTTACAGACTACTCATTTGCATGTAAATAGCTCTTTGGAATTTAGCATTTAATTCAACAAAATGTGGTGAGTACTTACATGTCAGGCACTTTGCTAGGTACCAGGAATTATTTCCTTTAAGAAATCAGAAACCAGTGTTAAAATACACACACACACACACACACACACACACACACACACTATTTGTATTTTAATTTAGGACAAATGAAGGAATGTGTATATTCCCTTTGAGATCTTTGGGTACAATAAGAAGCATATTTTTCAATATTATCTATGCTGATGAGATGAAAGCTTTTTTGTGTTTGGTAGGTACATTTAATGACCTTCCTTTTTAGGGAACATTGATGTTTGACAGCTTAGAGTAAATTTCTACTGATTTTTCATTAAGATATCAGAAAACTTTAGTTTGACTTTCTAGTACACTTCTAGAATCACACTAAAAACATTGGTTCCAAATGTTTACTTATTAACCTACCACATTTGCCATCTGTGGTAGCAAGAGCAAAGGTAATCCTACAGCTTGTCTAGCCCCTGGGTCATAGAAAATAACTCATTGCTGAGCAAGTAAAGGCACTCGAGCTTAGCATAATTTGGGAGATGATAGGTTATAGGTATAACTTATTTTTCCATCTCTATATGCTATATCTAATTTTCAATTTATAAAGCATTTCAGGGAAAGCTTTTTTTTCCATAAAATCTAATTTTTTTCCTGCCACTTCTAGGTAGTAGTCTGTATAACTTTTCCTGAAAGTGATCAATAATGAAATTTGCATTTTTTCTAACTTCCATCCAGGGTTGTCACAGCACACATGGTATTAAAGGCAGTGTTTTCCATGCTTTTTCTTCCCTCTACCTTTTTACTATATTTAACTTTATAAAAGCAGCTGAGGCTTATTTTTAAATACCTTAGAAAAATACAACATCCAGACAAAAGGAAGTACTTTGGAAAAGGAACTGTATTTTGAGTACTCATTTCCTTTTAATGTGTTAACTCCATGATCGAGGAGAGAATACCTTTAGTTGAAGGTGAAGAGAATTTCTCCTGTCATTTTAGATTCTTAAAGCAAACAGCGATGGATATTAAACTTATTTTATTGATTGCTTATTGTATAAGGGATTATATTTTTATATAATTTTTTATGTGTGTATATTTTAGCCTCTTATAGAAGAAGCAATTCCTAATCTCCACAGCCCACCTACCACAAGCACCTCAGCCCTAAACAGCCTGGTGGTCTCTTGTGCATCTGCTGTTGGTGTGAGAGTGGCTGCTACTTATGAAGCTGGTGCCTTGTCACTGAAGAAAGTTATGAACTTTTATAATACAACCCCTTGTGAAACTGGAGCTCAGGCAGGCAGTAGTGCCATTGGCCCAGAAGGTTTGAAAGATAGCAGGGAAGAACAGGTTAAACAGGAATCAATGCAAGGAAAGAAAAGTTCAAGTCTTGTGGATATCAGAGAAGAAGAAACAGAGGGAGGCAGTCGAAGACTCTCCCTCCCTGGATTGTTGTCACAAGGTAAGGAAATAACCAGGTTTTATGAATTGACTTTTGGGGAATCCAGGATGCTCCTAACATCACATGCTGTATTATTGAAAAAAACTTTCCTAATTATGAAGCTGACGTATTCAAATGTCAAAGTTTATTTAATGGTGGTTTTAAAAGAAAGTTGCATGTTTATCTGCTTTAGATATCACTAAAAAGTTAGAATGTAACTTTTTCTTGATGTTTGCTCCTGCTTATGAACCTTATTATGCATCTTATTTTATTGTTCTGGAGTGTTACAATACCCTTCTTATTTCGTAATTGGGACCTATACTCCACACTGATGAGGTTGCAGATGTGACCATTGGATAAGTGAGGAATTACTGTACTTGACTTGAAAGAGGAGAGAACTCTTAAGCTTCAAGAAGAGAAAACTTCATTTTCTGAGACCATAGGCAATAAACTTTTTAGAATATTACACAGTTGGCTCTTCTCCTTTTCTCAGTCAGTTCAGCAGTCTCAGCCATCTGGACTTGAGCTTCTCGAGAGTGGCCTGCAGACCGGCAGCATCAGCAGCACCTGGGAACTTGTTAGAAATGCAGACGCTCAGGTTCCACTCTCAACTTACTGAATCAAAACATGCATTAGAGCAAGATCCCCCAGGTGATTAGTATGCACACTAAAGTTTGAGAAGCAGTTGATGAGACTAGGAGTTGGCAGACTTTTTCTGTAAAGAGTCAAAGAGAAATATTTTAAGGTTTGTAGGCCATCCTGTCTCTGTGACAACTACTCAGCTACGCTGTGGTTATATAAAAGCAACCAGAGTCAATATGTAATGAATGAGTGAAGCTATATCCCAACAAAACTTTATTTACAAAAACAGATGGTAGGCCCTGTTTGGCCCATGGGCTATAATTGACCAGCTCCTGGTTTACATGATTTTGTGCAAAGCTCAAAAGTTAGGAAATCTAGACTGTAATAAAACTTACCTTTTTTTACTCTGCACCTGTTTCTCCCCTTGCTCTACTTACTGAACACTTTGTGCCACTCTTATTCTGCCTCCTAATTCTAATTACCATCAGATTTTCCTCTATACAAATGAAACTTAAGTCCTGATTAATTTGAATATATATATTATATATATATGATGTATAAGAAGGCCTATGATCTCTATTAAGTCTGAAGGAGAATCTTGCACCAAATTTTTCTTATTCTTAAGTGTCCTTTACCATTTTAAGTATGTAAATATATTTGCAATCTCTTTGAACTACAAATGTGGAATATTTTTTTCATGTCATTACATCATGATTCCCACTAATAGACTTACATCCTAAGGTTAATTTTTACTTAGTAACCTAAAGTATCTTTAGAAAAATTTTACATGTACTCTTTTCCCCTCTCTAAGAATTATCTGGAGTGCATCCTTGAGGAATCTTCAAGTAGGTTTATTTGAGTCTCTATATGCATAGAAATGATACATTCACCAGAAAAGATGTTGATATTAGGCAGTGATGATCACTTTTCTTGAGGCCCAGAAGTTAATGACTTAATGACTAAGCCTCTGCTGAGTGACGTTTGATGATTTTCTTCAAAACTTATCCGGGCATCAAACACTATTCACATAGTGTTATGTGTGTTTGATGTAATTTTGAACACGATAAAAAATGGCCGTGTTCTTTTAAAACATTTTTTAACATCTCTATAAAATAATTTGAAATAGGCAAATACAAAACCTTTTTAGTATTTATTTCCCTTTCATGATCTTTTTCCTACCTTAGAAATGTTTACATTTTATAGCTAAAATGAATTCTTTATTACAATTATTTGTAATATATTTGAACTTAGACCTTGACTTAGAAAGGCTTTTTGTGTTTTAAGAGATGGGGGCCGGGCACAGTGGCTCACACCTGTAATCCCAGCACTTTGGGAGGCCAAGGC
>NW_012116266.1:7328768-7333125 GCF_000951035.1 Colobus angolensis palliatus
TCGAGACCAGGCTGGCCAACATGACAAAACCCTGTCTCTACTAAAAATACAAAAATTAGCTGGGTGTGTTGGTGGGCACCTATAATCCCAGCTACTCAGGAGGCTGAGGCAGGAGAATCGCTTGAATCTGGGAAGAGCAGAGGTTGCAGTGAGCTGAGATTGCACCACTTCACTCCAGCCTGGGTAAAAGGACGGAATTCTTATCTCAAAAAAAAAAAGCAGTAAAAGACTTAAGTATCCATGCTGCACTTTTCCACATCTTCTTCGATGTGTGTTCATCTTGGAGTACAGAAAGGGATGTTGGGATCAGATTATATTTCACTGGAAGACAGGAATGGCTCAGATTTTTAATTGATAAAAAGGTCATCACCTGTCACATAGGAAAAGAAAAGAGCCAACAGGTTTTTGTTTGTTTCTTAACCTGAAAGACGTCTCTCTGCCACTGCCAAAATAACTATAATTGAAACATCAGACTATGTCTATTCATGTATATTAGAGTAAAACTGGCATTTTGTTTATTAGAAACTGTTATGATATTAACAAATTAGATATTGAGAAGTTTTTAAGTGAGTAATTGGAATGATTATCTAAAGTAGTGAGTTAATATAAATACCTCTATTCATAGTAGAGTGAAGGCAACTGGAATTAATTTAAAAATTACCTTCTTTCTAAGGTTATTTTTTATTGTATCCTAAGTATACTTTCTGCTATAAAGAATCATTTGTAGTTTTATGATTCTTAACAGATTCTAAATTATGGGCATTAATTAGTGATTGATAGACAAAGATTAAAACCTTCCAAAAATTATTTATGATACTTAGGAGTAGATTGAACATATATCCCTTATGTTTATTTTAATGTTTTCTTTAGAAATATTTATTTTTGGCTGGGCATGGTGGTTCACACCTGTAATCCCAACACTTTGGGAGGCTGAGGCAGGCGGGTCACGAGGTCAGGAGATCAAGACCATCCTGGCTAACACGGTGAAACCCCGTCTCTACTAAAAATACAAAAAGAAAATTAGCCGGGCGTGGTGGCGGGCACCTGGGCGACTGAGGCAGGAGAATGGCCTGAACCTGGGAGGCGGAGCTTGCAGTGAGCAGAGATCGTGTCACTGCGCTCCAGCCTGGGCGACAGAGCGAGACTCCATCTCAAAAAAAAAAAAAAATTTATTTTTACATGAATGTAGTTTACAATTTGAGAAAGGCTATGATTCTTGCTGGGAATGCTTTGACTTTGTGTGCCTATGTGTTTCTCCTTAAGGCTTCAACCATTGTGCGTAAAATGCCTGGATGGCAAAGAAGTAATCCATCTGGAGGCAGGTGGTTACCATTCTCTTGCACTTACTGCAAAATCCCAGGTAGGAGGCAAACTATTAAATACTCACCTTATTTTTATGGAAGGCCAACATGACGTTATTGGACCCTCGTTTGTTGAGTATCTGCTATATGTCAGACAGTGATACCGTATCTCAATTTAGGTTTCCAATATTTTGCATGGTATTATTTCCACTTTACAGATGAGGGAAGTGGAGTAAGAGAAATTATGCAACTTGTCTAAAGTCACACATATGTAACAGTATGATTTAGGAGCTTTCTATAATGTGTTCTCATCTAAAAAGAGAACCCCAAATTTTCCAGGGTATTGGTGAATTTTTATTTGTTACTTGACAAAGAAAGCATATAATAAAACACTGAGAAAACAAAGGCATTTTTCTTTAAAACCGTGGGACCTGAAAGTGACCTCTAGCATTACTAAAAACCATACCCATATACATAAACACAAAATAAGTTGTTTTAAGTTATTCTTTTTTTTAAAACTCAGACTGCTCATCTGCAGTGTTATTATTAAATATATTCATATTTCGATAATGGTTCTTCACCAATTCCTTTATCTTTTTAAGAAGCCAATAAATAATTCTAAACCTTTTAATATTTGATTTGATTGCAAATTTCACATACTAGGCTAGCCAAAAAACTAACATAACCCGTATAAATGTCAATATTAGGAAAGAAAAAGGAGAATTTACTGTTTTTAACATGATTCATTCAAAAAACTTGAGCGATTAGGAAGGAGGTCAGTTACAAAATAAAAATTACTGCCTTTATTGTATACATACAATAAAACAAAACATACTGGAGGAAATTATGCTCACAGCTACACCAAAAGTATTAAGGAAGTAGGAATCAGTAGAAAATGCATATAACCCATATGATGCAAACCTTAGAACTCTTTTGAGGAGTCATAAAAGCAGTAGTAAAGGGAGAGATTTTATTTTTGGATGAGATGCATCAGTTGTAAAAATGTCATTTTTCTCTTGAATCCTTAATCAGCACAGTGAAAATTCAGTACAGTTCCCAAAATATTCCAGTATAATATTTACAATTTGATAAAATAATCCCAAAATTACTTTAGAAGAATAAACATAGATGAGCCAGGTAAAAAGGAAGAGAGATTTATCCTTATATATTATAAAATTAAACAGATCAATGCAACAGAAATATGCCTATGGGCTAGAAATAATCTCAAGTATGTATGAGAATTTAAGATATAAAAGTGGGGGTTTCAATTCAGTTGGGAAAACAAGACTTGAGTATCCGGTAAATGTAGTAAATGTTACTGACTTCGTATCTGTAGGAGAAAACTAAGATGGCTATACATATTCCAATTCCGGGTGTATTAATGATGTCATTAAAAACTAGAACCATGAGCGTGTGTGTGTTTGTGTGTGTGTGAACAAATTAAGTTGACTCTTTTAGGCATAGAAAAAGATATAACATCAAAACTGGAAATTAGAAAGTAAGATATGTTTGTCAACATGATAATTCAACAGTCCCGAACAGCAATGAAAACAGTGTAAACAAAATGAAAATACGTAACAAACTGGGTAAAAATATCTGCAACATATGTGATAAAGTGTTGCTATATACTTATATATAAAGGAACAATTGTCAAAGGATAAAAATTGTCGAAAGGATATTTATATTTTAGTCATGAAAGAAGTAGAAATGGCCAGCAATAAATGAAGAGATGATCATTTAGCAAATACGTTTAAAGTAAAAAACAACAGTACGGGCCGGGCGCGGTGGCTCAAGCCTGTAATCCCAGCTACTCAGGAGGCTGAGGCAAGAGAATCGCTTGAACCCAGGAAGCAGAGATTCCAGTGAGCCGAGATCTTGCCACTGCAATCCAGCCTGGATGACAAGAGTGAAACTGTCTCAAAAAAAAAAAAAAAAAGATAATGTCTCGCTATGTTGCCCAGGCTGGAGTACAGTGTGTATTCACAGGTGCAGTCATAACACACTATAACCTCAAACTCCTGTGCTCAAGGAATCCTCCCAGCTCAGCCTCCCCAGTAGCTAGGACTGCAGCCACTTTGCCTGGCTCTTTAATTTTTGTTTTCAAATGGGAAAAATATTTGTCAGCCTTAGTGTAGTATTTGTTCAGCATATTCTTTAGAATACAAGTTCTATAGGATGCCACTAGATGTTAGAAAAGGATTCTGTGGCTAAATGTTTGGAAGTCCAGCTGGGTTAAACATATTTAAACAGGGATTTTATTTACAGGATTTGTCACCACCTTCAGTGTGTGCTAATGTGTGTGTGAATCTCTGCAGAGGAGGTAGTGGGAGGATAGATTGTAGCAGTGAGTATTTACCAATTTCATTTGACTAATAGATCCCCTTTTCTACAGAGAACCTCTAGAATATGCTTCAAAAATACCGTGAGTGGTGTATGTTTTTGAAAATGTTAAGTTTGTCCAAATGATATGTTTTCTTACCCTCTGGACTCCCACTCCTTCACCCCATATCTGGTTGGTTTTCAGTTTCCCCCAGGCTCTTAAGAAAGGCTGCACGGGTGAAAACAAGGACAGTGGTTCTGACCCCCACATACAGTGGAGAGGCAGATGCGCTCCTGCCTTCTCTGAGAACAGAAGTGTGGACCTGGGGGAAAGGGAAGGAAGGGCAGCTGGGGCACGGCGATGTTCTGCCTAGGTAAGCGCTACCACCTTTTACTGATAGGAGTTGGCTTAAACAAATAACCTCTCTCCTGGGAAGGTCTCTAAATCTCACTTTCCTCATAGAGGAAATCTGGGCTCTTCTAGCTTCAGATTATTATGCACCATTAGCTCTGATAAAAAGTTGTCACTTTAGTCTTGAATTTGTTCTTAACAGTAAAGGACTTGGCGGGCGTGGTGCTCACACCTTTAATCCTAGTGCTTAGTGCTTTGGAAGACTGTGGCAGGTGGATCACCTGAGGTCAGGAGCTCGAGACCAGGCTGGCCAACATGACAAAACCCTGTCTCTACTAAAAATACAAAAATTAGCTGGGTGTGTTGGTGGGCACCTATAATCCCA
>NW_012116266.1:7333175-7365154 GCF_000951035.1 Colobus angolensis palliatus
AAAAAAAAAAAAAAAAAGTACAGTGTTTTTCTCACCTATGAGATTAACATATGCAAACCTAAGGATTGCCTTTAATGCTGAGCATTGATTAGGATGTGGGGGAAAGTGTGCATGCAGCGCAGGCAGGAATGTAAATTGGACCTTGCTGGAAAACAGTTTGTCAGTATGTATCAAAAATCAGAATGGCATAGTCTTTGCCTTGGAATTTATCCTAAGCAAATAGATACATGAATATATGTATTCAAGGATTTTTCCTGTCCTTTTTAATATTAAAGAATTGGAGGCTGGGTGTGGTGGTTTACACCTGTAATCCCAGCATTTTGGGAGGTTGAAGTGGGCAGATCACCTGAGGTGAGGAGTTCAAGACCAGCCTGGCCAACATAGTGAGACCCCCCCCATCTCTACTAAAAATACAAAAGTTAGCTGGGCATGATGACAGGCGCCTGTAATCCTAGCTACTTGGAAGACTGAGGTAGGAGAATTGCTTGAATCTGGGAGATGGAGGTTGCAGTGAGCCGAGATCGCGCCATTGCACTCCAGCCTGGGTGACAAGAGTGAGACTCTGTTTCCAAAAAAAAAAAGAAAGGAATTGGAAAGAACTTAATTCAGTAGGTGATTTGTTAAAGTATATGCACAGTAGAGTTCTAGATAGTTATTAAAAATGATGTTGCAGATCTATACTTAATTGATGTACAAAAGAGTAGGTGCCACCAAGTGGTTGATCAGTGATTTTCACTTCATTTCTATTTTTATTTTTGTACTGTCACAGTCTTGTACAATGACCATGAATTACTTTCATAATCAGAATAAACAAGCATTTTAACTAAACGTAGTCATTGTAATCTTGTTTCTTGTGTCTGTAGTGACGTGCAGGTACTTGTGTTTCTCTTATAGTAACTCTTCATGTATGAAAGGTTTTCTGTTCATTCCATAGTACTTTTATCTACAGGGTAGGAAATCATGATTACTTTTCCTCTATATCACTTAATGTTTTTATTGCTGTCTCTAAAAGAGGCAGTATACAATAATTCCTGGGATTAAATCCTGCCTCTTACATATGAATTTGTGACCACGCATAAATTAATTAACCTCTCTAGGTTTCCTTTTATTTATTTATTTATTTATTTTTGTTAGGATTGTTGTGAGAATGAATCATCGATTAACATACAGAAAGTGTTAAGAACAATGTCTGGCAGTTAGTAAGCACTGAAAAGTGTTAGTTATTGTTATTGTTGACTCTTCAACTCTGTGTCTTCTTTTTTTTTTTTTTGAGACTGAGTTTTGCTCATGTTGCCTAGGCTGGAATGCAATGGCACAATCTTGGCTCACTGCAACTTCTGCCTGCCGGGTTCAAGCGATTTCCTGCCTCAGCCTCCCAAGTAGCTGGGATTACAGGCGTGCGCCACCACGCCTGGCTAATATTTGGACTCTGTGTCTTCTTATGTAGCAAGACTCTATTTGCCCATTATCTCTGGTCTTGTTTAAAAATGAATTTCCTTAATATCTGTTAAAGAGTGAAAGACTAATATAAGTAATTTATGTATAATTGTTGGTATTTGTATATATATGTTAATTATTATGAAGGTTCAGAGTTGATGTGCAAAATCAGATTCACAACTCTTAGCTACTTTTCTGTGTTTTTTTGATAGGTTTACTCATGGGGTAGCAATACCTTTGGTCAACTTGGGCATTCTGATTTTCCAACAACAGTTCCTCGTCTTGCAAAGGTACTTTTGTGAACTTGATAGCAGCTTATTCCACAATTCTTAAATGTAACACCTTATATTTCTCTATTTCTTACTTTAAAAAGTCAGGGGAATTTCATATGTACAACCTAAATTTGTTTTGGTTTTCTTAAGAAAAAATTTAAAAACAGGAAGCCACGTGTTTTCAAGCTAAATGTCCGTTTTTTATGTGTTTATATTTCTTAGCTTCAACTGTTCATTAAATATTCATAGTTCCTTTGTTTTTTAAGTAAAAAAATGAAAAAGTGCTTTCTTTTAAAACATGTTTCTAGGACTCTGCTGTTTTCTCAGTGTTACCAGATAATGTCTATTCTGAATTCTCCATTGTTTGACTTTTACATAACATTATTTGGTGGTGTAATTTTGTGTGGGCATTTTAAAATAACATGCAGAGTAGTAAAACCTTTTTTTGTAAGCCTTTTCACTTTCTGTAGTAAAGCTAAAAGTAGAGGTGATTTTTTTTTAACTGTTAGATGGATTGGTTTTAGTTTATGTAATGCTATTGAGAGACTGGTAGCTTCTAGTCTCTTTGATGCAGTTCTGTAATGTGTTTCTCCACCTTGTTTTCTGCCTCATCGCCCTGAGGAAATACCAAATTCTCATCAGTTGTATTGGTTCCTTAAACAAGAGTTTTAGGGCTTTTTGGTAGAGATGCCCGCCATGTGACAGAATGGAATATGGAGGTCATAGATATGTAGCTGGATCCTGATATCTCCCCTATCCCAAGACACGCTCCCTCTGGAGTAATGGAGATTAAAGAAGGGCAATTACGTCAATTTCAGGAATATACTTTGAATGTAAGTGACAGTTAAAAAATAATTCATATATGCAGTGTGCACTGTGCGTCTGTCACTATTTAATACTTTTACATACTGGCTTTCCTTTTGGTGAACTTAATTTTACTGGGATGAAAAGGTTTAATAAAACATTAGGGAACAATTATTACTTCTAGCTCCAATCTGAAATGTTTTCAGTAGAAAACATCTTAGTAGTAAGCTATTCAGTTTCTGATACATTATCACAAAAATATTGCAAATCATTGTTCCTTGTTTTTTATTTATTTGATTAAAATGTGCACTTATTCATACTAAGGAAGGCTTTGTAATGTAGCATGGAGACCTGAAAATCAAACTCCTTTTTAACATTTTAGAGTCAGACAAGAGAATAGTTTGTTACAAGATTTTAGTTTCATAACTCTTCAACACCATTATGAGCTTGGTTTCTTTATTTGAGGAACGCTGAGAAAAACTTTTGAAGTCATCCTGATTAATCTGTGAGAATTAAAAGTGAAGGCAGAGTGAGATTTGAATTAGTTTTGAGGCTAAGAAGAAAACTCTCTCCTCCTGCAAAAATTGTAATGCATCCTTTGCAAAATGAATGGGAAGTCTGTTGTTTGGATAGCCTGAATTTGAGAGCATAATGTCATACCAGAAGAAGACTGCTATAAAATTAGTAGTAGACACACACACGCACACACACACAAAATCACCTGTGGTTAGGAGCCTAGCTAGATACTAAGGATCTAATAGATTAAGGGTTATTTGTTCATCAGTCCAGGAGTCAGTGCTGAAACTATCTAAACACAAAGGATCTAACAGATTAGAGAGTGTATTTGTGTGTGTGTGTGTGTGTGTGTGTGTTTGTTTTATCTGTCAGTCTAGGAGCTGAAACTGGGTCCAGAGGTTAGGGGCAGTAGTTTTTGCAGTAACACACTTTCTCCAAATGAAATCTTATGAGGAATCCCATACATAAAGCCCACAAATGAGGAACTACTTTGGTTAAGGATGGAGTGGGGGCCTGGAGCCCTGGCACCTGCCTTTGCATAGTAGTTACTGAATCACAAGTGGAATCCCAAGGTTTGAAAATTATTGATTTAAAGGCAGTAGTTCTCAAACTTTTGCATACATCAGAATCACCTGTGGAGTGCTTGTTAAAACAGAGTGCTGGGCTGGGCGCGGTGGTTCACGCCTGTAATCCCAGCACCTTGGGAGGCCAAGGCAGGCGGATCAGGAGGTCAGGAAATCGAGACCATCCTGGCTAACACGGTGAAACCCCGTCTCTACTAAAAATACAAAAATTAGCTGGGCGTGGTGGTGGGCGCCTGTAGTCCCAGCTACTCGGGAGGCTGAGGCAGGAGAATAGCGCAAACCCGGGAGGCAGAGCTTGCAGTGAGCTGAGATCACGCCACTGCACTCCAGCCTGGGCGAAAGAGTGAGACTCCATTTCAAAAAAACAAAAACAAAAAAAACAGAGTGCTGGACTCTATTCCCCATTTCCCTTCCCCCAGTAGCTCTGGGGCCTGGGAATTTGTGTTTCTAACATGTTCCCAGGTGATGGCTGCTGCTGCTGCTGCAAAGACCACTCAGAACTACTGGTCTAAGGTATCCCTGTAGATGGGCTTGTCAGGGGCTCTGTCTGTTTTAACATCCTGGAAGTAGGCACAGTAAAGTCACATAGGACCAGTAGAGGTCCAAGTGGGAAAACCGAATTTTCTCCCAAGAGTGTAGTTGGCCAGAATATAATTTAGCCTTATTAGATTTTCTTTTACCTCGATTTTTGTGCACACAGCCAAATCTGGAAGGCCAAAGGTATGTCCTAATTGTCACTTCTAGAGTAGGGCTCTGGAAGTTTCTGGGTCTCTTCATTATAATACAGTCTGTGCAGACTTCCAAAAGTAACAATAAAAAATTAGATGTGTGGTTTTTCCTTTTTAAATTCCAATTTTTCAGATTTTTATAAAAACAGTTCTAAATTTAAAAGCTGAACAAGGGATTCCATCTTACTCCTGCACCTGCTGCTCTGCATTTGATTGGGCAAATTGCTGGGTGAGTTTGCTCTCAGATATGACTGACTTTGCACCATGCTTATTTAAGCAACCTAACGTTTCAGTTTCTGTGGATCTGAAGTTCTCTCTGATTGCCTTTATCTTGGACAGACACTATCTTTCTGTCGTTGCAGATAAGCAGTGAAAATGGAGTCTGGAGCGTAGCCGCAGGCCAGGATTATTCCCTGTTTTTAGTGGATACAGAAGACTTCCAGCCTGGGTTATATTACAGTGGCCGACAGGACCCTACAGAAGGTGACAACCTTCCAGAGAATCACAGTGGTTCTAAGACTCCAGTACTTCTCTCCTGTAGTAAGGTGAACAGGAATTGGATCCTAAGGCCCACATTCAGTAACACATGAGAAGTCTTTTTTGTTTTTATTTGTATGTATGCCTAATTATTAGTAAGCATCTCTAACTACCTTATTTAAAATTGCAAACTCCTTTCAGTCCCCCTTCATTCCTTATCTTTTCTCTCCTTATTCTCTCCATAGGGCCTATCACCATCGAACACACTATATAATTAATTATTTTGTCTATTGTCTGTCCTCCTTACTGTAATGTGAGATTCAGAAGGGTAGGGATTTTAGGCTGTCTCATTCACTGTTGTAGCCTCATAGTACATACTTTATAAACATTTGTTGAATTAACACCCTCATGTAGGAATATTGGAAAGTACATTTTACTATGAAGTTTCCTGACTGCAGCCATAGAACCCTCGAGGTGAATCAGAACAGAAATAGAGTAGTTGAATTTCTAACTATAAGTGGGAAGTAACACTGCAAGAGCCTGAGATAGGCTCATGGCAGACCGTGAGAGACCCAACAGACAACCAACAGTGTTCTGTTTTCCCCTGCTTCACTTCTCTGCTTCTAATTTAATTAATTAATTTATTTTTTGAGCCCGAGTCTTGCTCTGTTGCCCAGGCTGGAGTGCAGTGACGCAGTCTTGGCTCATTGCAACCTCCGACTCCTGGGTTCAAGTAATTCTCCTGCCTCAGCCTCCCAAGTAGCTGAGATTACAGATGCCCACCACCATGCCCAGCTAATTTTTGTATTTTTAGTAGAGACAGCGTTTCACCATGTTGGCCAGGCTGGTCTTGAACTCCTGACCTTAAGTGATCTGCCTGCCTCAGCCTCCCAAAGTGCTGGGATTATAGGCCTGAGCCACCTTGCTTGGCCTTAATTTTATTTCCTGCTGTTTACCTACTGTTTATCCCCTTTTCATTTGATCTGCTTTCCTACTCTGTTTTCCTTTCTTCTTTTTTGTAAACTGAAACCATTGGCTTATTTCTAGCTTTCCTTTTCCCCATAAAGTGACATGTTGCAGGGAAATTAACCCCCAAAACTAGTATATTCTAGGATTTCTTATTTTTATTGACTAAAATAGCATATTGACTTTTTTATTTTATTTTATTTTTTAGTCTGTGTTTGTTTTTCTAGCTAGTAAGTTATAAATGAGTGGGAACAAGATCTTTCTTGCTAAAGGTAACACTGGGACTGAGTACAATGGCTCATCCCTATAATCCCAGAACTTTGGGAGGCTGAGACTGTAGGATCACTTGAGGCCAGGAGTTCAAGACCAGCCTGGGCAACATAGCAAGACCCCATCTCTACCAAAACAAAAAAATATTTAAAAATTAAAGGCAACATTGGCCAAGATGTATCTGTAGTTGCCGGTCCTGGCTTTACATTCCCCATGAATGATTTCACAGTCTATATAAAGGATCAAATGGGCCGATGAAAGGAATGAAGAGCTCTTGTGTGTGTCTTTGGTTACCATGGGATGTTAATAGTGCGTTGGGTCTGTAACTTACCTGCCTGATTTAATGCGATATGTGAATAAAGACATGGAATGTTTTTTATACAGTGGTATCTTGGGTAAATGACAAAAAGTCCCTTTTTAAGAAAATCTCGTTTCATTGTACAAAAGGCAGGTTAATTCTTGAATCCTAGATATTTTAATATATAGCATAGAGATCCTCCCTGATCTCATTAATCTTATTTTACTCAGAAAGGGGTCCTGAGACATGTATCCCTATCATTTGGATCTTTATATATCCAGGGTGTCTGTTTCCCAACACTTGTAATGTGAAATGAAAGGTATCTTGGAGATAATTGAAAGTAGGTATATATAGTTATATATAGATCCAGATATGCATATATAACAATGATGTACTGATGAACCAGCTCTAAAAAAAAAGAAGCAACCCCCCACCCCCCACCCCGCCAAAAGAAACCCTAGTCTGTAGTGCTTGCAAATTTTCACTGTGGCCAATTTTCAAGCTGCCAATGGTTTAATTACTTGCTTGCAAATTTTCTGAATATTTAAGTTAGCTCTTGTCAGCTGATATAAGCCAGCTTCAGTATACCAAATTACTAACATAATTATATGTTATATTTAATCCTTTTATTTTCTTCTGTTTCAGCTTGGATATATAAGCAGAGTGACAGCAGGAAAAGATAGCTATCTAGCCTTGGTGGATAAAAACATTATGGGGTATATTGCCAGTCTCCACGAGTTAGCTACTACAGAAAGACGATTCTATTCAAAACTAAGTGATATCAAATCTCAGATTCTCAGGCCTCTTCTCAGTTTAGGTAAGTTGCAACCCCCTCTCTTCCACCACTAAATCATCAGGTCTTTATCTCTTCTTCCTATATCACAAATAATGAAAACCTGTTAGTTTATGGTTTACTTTTTTCTATCCACTGTCTTTGTGTGTGTGTGTGTACACAGGTAGTCAACAATTTATAAACTGTTTCCAATTTGTCAATAGCCTCACTGCCCCTGCCCTGTCCTGCCACTCCCAGAGCTCCCTCGGCTTGCAGAAATAGAAAATGGAACTTTTAGGATATTCATGGCAGATGAGCAAAAACAACTTTGGGAAAGTTGACCCTACATAAAGTTAGACTTCCAAACAACACTTATGCCCCTCCTGGTCCTAAGAGATCTTCCAGTATACTATCCGAATTTTTCGTTTTCCTCATTATAGTTCTTAGAATTATATCAAGTAGAGATTTATTTGGATTTACAAGTAGTCTCTTAAAATTGTGGATAACTATAAGAGTGTTAGAGATCTTATCCAGCTGGGCATGGTGGCTCACACCTGTAATCCCAGCACTCTGGGAGGCTGAGGAGGGCAGATCATGAGGTCAGGAGTTTGAGACCAGCCTGGCCAACATGGTGAAACCCCATCTCTACTAAAAATTCAAAAATTAGCCAGGCGCAGTGGTGGGCACCTGTAATCCCAGCTACTCAGGAGGCTGAGGTAGGAGAATTGCTTGAACCCAGAGGGTGGAGGTTGCAGTGAGCTGAGATCATACCGCTGCAGTCCAGCTGGACAGAGCAACACTCCATCTCGGGGGGGAAACAGATCTTATCCCTCAGCATGAGTTGATTAAATCTGATTCTTTTTCTTAGCTATGCCCAGCTACAAAGAGGTTGGAAGTGAGGGGGTAATACAGAGGGAATGGTTACAGTAGTACTAGATGGGATGCCACTGTCCAGATATACTGGGTACCTGGGGTTTCTGGGAGAATAGAAAGGAATGCAGAATGGAACTTGAGGGAACTGTTGCAAATAAACTTTTCCTATTTCAAATTTTTTTTCTGGGCTTGGCCCTACAGTCAGAAAACAGAGGAAGTTTTCTTTCTCTTTCTCTCTCCTGCACTCCTTGCCCACTGTGTTGATCCAGAATTCAGGCTAATACTCTAGTACATCACTTTTGCCACGTTGAGGACATTGTCTTTCTTGTGCAGGTCAGCCCATTGTTTCTTTTCTTTTTCTTTTTTTTTTTTTTGAGAAGAGTCTTGCTCTGTCACCCAGGCTAGAGTGCAGTGGCACAATCTCAGCTCACTGCAACCTTCACCTCTTGGGTTCAAGCCATTCTTGTGCCTCAGCCACCTGAGTAGCTGGGACTACAGGTGTGCACCACCACACCTGCTAATTTAGTATTTAGACGGGGTTTTGCCCTGTTTCCCAGGCTGGTCTGAACTCCTGGCCTCAAGTGATCCACCTGCCTTGGCCTCCCAAAGTGCTGGGATTACAGGTGTGAGCCACCGTGCGTGGCCTGCCCATTGTTTCTAGTGGAAAAACATCTTTTCAAACAACTAATTTACAGTCTTTGTGAATATAATCCCTTTGTAAGCTGAGGACTGTCTGCAGTTGTGCTTTTGTTTTTATTACCTTCTGCCTTTTAAGTATTGTCGAGTCTCTGTTCTATAAATTCCCCTCCTCTAGGTAGGCTGAACACTCCAGGACTTTGCCAAGGGAAAGGAAGCACTCTAAGCTGGAAGCTTCCTGGATTGTTCTGAAAGGAAAGTTAAATCTGCCTCTCTCCTGTCCTGGTTGCTGATTTCTTTGTTGGTCTTCCTAGTCTAGTTTCCTAATTGCTTGCAAAGAAGTCCTAGAAATGAGGACTTTTAGACAGGCAAAAAGCAAATAATATCCTGGTGCCCTCTCTGAAATTCAGAGCATCCTCGGCAATCCAATGTTTGGATTGCCTTCTCTGCACTGATGGGTTGGGCTTGTCAAAGAGGCAAGTGGAACAGAAGTCAGAACAAAAAAGTTGAAAACCTTAACAAAGATATAACTCCCCAAGTGAGTTTAATTCCTGACTGTCATTAATCAATGACTTAAATTAGATAATTGACTTCCCTTCTCTTGGCTTCAGATTACTTATCTTCAAAATGACCAGAGAGTTGCATTAGCTCAATTGTTCTCAAATTTGGCTCATCTTTAAAGTCACCTGGAGAGTCTTTTTAACAGAAAAAGCCATCCTGGAATCTATAAGGTTCCTGTGAATGTGTTTTTAACAAGTTCCTCAAAGTACTGGATACTGTGATCTTTGAGGTTGCTTTAATACTGTAATCATTTGGGTTCCTTAGTTGAGAGCACATCGCAACAGGTTAAGTAGTCTTAGAGGAATTCATAATCATAATCATACGATCATAATAAAGTGATCCAGTTTCAGTTTATGTTGTTGTCATCATCATCATTATTTTGTTATAGAAAATTTGGGCACTACAACTACAGTCCAGCTGTTGCAGGAGGTGGCTAGCCGATTCAGCAAGCTGTGTTACCTCATTGGTCAGCATGGAGCCTCACTGAGCAGCTTCCTTCATGGGGTAAAGGAAGCCAGGAGTTTGGTCATCCTGAAGCATGCAAGTCTCTTCTTGGATAGTTATACAGAGCAAGTATCCAGTCCCGTGTTATGTTCAATCTCTGCAGGGTTATTCTGCCAAGGAGAACAGCTCCTTAATCAGAAGAGACTAGATTAGGGAGAGTGATATAAGGTAATAGAAATTGCAAAGCAGTTATTTTAATCTTAAGCCAACTATAGTTCTGGATTGCTAAAATTTAGTCTTCTCGAAGTGAAAAAAAAGTTTAAAAAATGAATTATCATGTTTTCTTTTATATTCTAGCAGAGTGATAGCATAATTTACATAAAATGTACTATTATAAGTGGTTCTTTAGGAAACAATTTTGTTTACTTAACTAAATTGTACTAAAACTTGAAGCAATTAGTAACTAAACAAATTATTTTAAGACCAACTGCTGACTGTAAATATGGAGCTGTTCTGATGTCTGCTTTTTACTTTTGTGTAAATGGAAGTTTTAAAAGACCCAACTATTTTTAACTCAAAGATGTTTTTTCTTAATAAAACCTAGAATAGTTATTCAAGATTCTTTGCATGTTTTTCAAGTAAAATATCCCAAATGTACTTGAAAATGTAACTTAAAATGTTTCTCACCTTTTCTTAACTTGTGTTTTGATATGATGATGTGAGGCATAATTTAAGTGTTATTTTAATGTATGTTAGGTTATGCTTTGATCTGAAGTATGTATAGGTTTTGTTCTCTATTCATTCACACCTCAACCATCCAGCAAACACTGAGTGCCCACTCAGTGCCAGGCATTTGCGGGGAGCTCCAAGCCCACAGCAGCACAGCATGGGGCATGCGAAAAGCACCAGCCCTCAGGGAGTTCATGTTTTGTTGGTGTTTTGATTATTTATAACATAAATAACATGTGTCTATTACTGAAAACTGCACAAATAAAGATAATCAAATATCACCCATAATCCTACCACCAGAACTAACCACTGTTTATCTTCTTAGTGTATTTCCTTTCCAACCTATGTAATATGTGCAGATAGTTGAATGCTATTTTAATTCTAAGCAAAATTGAAAATATTTGAAGCTGTTGTCTAAGAGGAAATATCCTGGTTTGAGTCTTTTAACTCATCATCTTTCAGAAATGAAAAATAAAAAAAATAGAACTTACTACCAGTTCCCTTTTTTAAAACTAGATTTTGTTGTTTTTGTGATTCCAGCTTTTACTGGTATAATTTTCATTTTTTGACTGGAATTGATCTCATAATACTTCTACTTCACTTTTTCTTCTCTGGTACCTTAGGCCTTATGCTTAAAAATGCTTTTGTTTAGATACTTTGGGCTTTTTTTTAACATAACATTTTATTCCTATAGATGGGGCAAGTAAAATATTTGGGTTTATGTATGAATCTTTAAAATTATTTTAATAATAATTTTTAAGTTATTGAAGCCTGGAGTGCAGTGGCACCATTACAGCTCACTGCAGCCTTGACCTCCCAGGCTCAAGTGATTCTCCCACTTCAGCCTCCCAAGAAGCTGGGACTACAGGTGCATGCCAGCACGTCCAGCTAAATTTTTTTATTTTTTGTAGAGACAGGGGTCTCACTATGTTGCCCAAGCTGGTCTCAAACTCCTGGGTGTAAGCACTCCTCAGCCTCCCAAAGTGCTAGGATTGCAAGTGTGAGCCACTGTGCCTGGCCAAAATTATTTTTAATTGTGATAAAATACACATCACATAAAATTAACCATTATAACCATATTTCATTGTACAGTACTGTGGGCTAATTTTAGTAGGAGTTTCCCTTCTTCCTCAAAGTCAGTTGATTCCCTTTGCCAGCCCAGGTGTGTACAAGAAATGTACAAGGCTCAAAGCAGTATAACTAGACTTGTTCTTTAGCAGTATATCGATATTTAATCAACATTCTCTAACACTGACTCAAGCACTTTTAACATATTTTCTTACCTTCACTGTCATTTCTTTCTTTCTTTTTTCTTTTTTTTTTTTTTGAGCTGGAGTTTCGCTCTTGTTGCCCAGGCTGGAGTGCAATGGCACGGTGTTGGCTCACCACAACCTCCGCCTCCCAGGTTCAAGTGATTCTCCTGCCTCAGCCTGCCAAGTAGCAGGGATTACAGGCGCCCACCACCGCGCCCAGCTACTTTTTGTAGTTTTAGTAGAGACAGGTTTCTCCATGTTGGCCAGGCTGGTCTCAAATTCCCGACCTCAGGTGATTCACCTGCCTCGGCCTCCCACGGTGCTGAGATTACAGGAGTGAGCCACTGCACCCGGCCTTCACTGTCATTTCTTAACTGGGAAACCTGAAGTGAATGAAGATTAGAGAAAATTTTCATTAAAAATTCAACTATTTTAATTATGTTTTCTCAAGTATGTTAATTAAGTTACCACATAATAGATGTTGCTTGGTAGATACCAAGTAAATTACTGCATTTTCTGCATAGCTTTAGGCGTTTTTAAAATTTCCTTTTCTATTACCATCTTTTATATTTATTTATTTTTTTTTGGAGACAGAGTCTTACCCTGTCGCCCAGGCTGTGCAATGTTGGAATCACAGCTCACTGCAGCCTCAACCTCCCAGGCTCAGTGGATCCTCCCACCTCAGCCTCTCAAGTAGTTGAGACTACAGGCATGTGCCACCATGCCTAACTAATTTTTCTATTTTTTTGTAGAGTCAGGTTTCCCCATGCTGCCCAGGCTGATCTCAAACTCCTAGGCTCAAGCGATCCTCCCACCTTAGCCTCCCAAAGTGCTGGGATTACAGGTGTGAGCCAATGTGACCAGCCTTATATTACCATCTTTACTAAGCTGGAATTCCCCTACCCCTCCCTTTACCTCCATTATTGTAATTATTACACAATCTGCCCTTCACAAATGTTGACATCACAAAACTTCTGAAATTCGTCGGTGAAATAATCAAGAATTATCTATTCCGGGTATGTGTTTGGAAACTGAAGAACTAATTTACATTTCAGCTAATGTACATGTGTTTTCTTTTCTGCTCAAGGTATTGCACATCTATTACAAATTTCCTGGTTATGGGAGGATTCCAGCTTCTTGCTAAGCCTGCCATGTAAGCAAACCCACACCTTCCAGTTATTCTCTCAACCAAAGATCACGTTTTATAGTGCTCTGTGTTTTTAAGTGCCCAGGGAAAGCTTTGACTTCATCATTTTACCAAACAAATCAAAATATAAACTTTGAGTAAGTCTTACAAAGGACAGGTACTATTAACCCCTGGTTATCATTGTAAGTAGTATGCCATTGAAAAAGCACTGAATGAATAGGCTCAGGTTCTGGGTCCTTCCGTGCTATCCCTGAGACTTTGGACAACTCTCTTTACTTCAGTAGGCCTGGTGTTTTTTCATCTGAAAAATGGGAATGTTCTCTTTCACTGGAAAGGAACAAATGATGTATGTGGTGATACACAGAAAAAAGTGTTTGCGCAGATAGAAAGTATTTGCATTTGGCTTCTGGGTAAATAATTTAAAAGCTCCTTACACAAGGCAATAATCCCAAACAGATAGTTTCTCAACAAGTGTTGACCCAGCAACAAAGCCAAGGTTTTAAAAAATCTGTATTTAACTTCTTTTTCTTTTTAAAATAGAAGAGATAGGGTCTCACTGTGTTACCCAGTCTGATTAGGAACTCCTGGGCTCAAGTGATTCTCCTGTCTCGGCCTCTCAAAGTGCTGGGATTACAGGCATGCACCGCTGTGCCAGGCCAAAAATTCTGTATTTTAATAGAAAATACTTTAAATATGTACTTACCACCCATATTTAGCAGATGTTAATGTTTTACCCTGTTTGCTTTTTTTTTTTGAGACAGGGTCTTGCTCTGTCATCCAGGCTGGATTGCAGTGGCACGATCTTGGCTCACTGCAACATCTGCCTCCTGAGTTCAAGCAATTCTCCTGCCTCAGCCTCCTGAGTAGCTGGGACTACAGGTGTGCACCACCACACCCAACTAATTTTTGTATTTTTAGTAGAGACAGAGTTTTACCATGTTGGCCAAACTGGTCTCAAACTCCTGACCTCAAGTGATTCACCCATCTTGGCCTCCAAAAGTGCTGGGATTACAGGTGTGAGCCACCACGCCCAGCCCCGTGTTTGCTTTTGATCTTTTATCCTGATAGAAGGAATGCTAACCATCTCATCTCATTTCTAGCTTTAATGGGAATACTTTTAATATTTCACCATTAAAGATGATTACTTTAGGTTTTTGGTAGATACAATTTATAGGGTTAAAAAGCCCCTATTTCTAAAAGTTGTAGAGGAAGCGATTTTTATAATGTTAAATATCTTTGCGTTTCCAAATTCCAAAATTCAGTAATCTATGTATTAATTTTTTAATACATTGCTGAATTAAATTTGCTTATACAGTTGTCTCTTAGTACCCATGAGGGATTGAGTCCAGGACCTCCCAAAGGAAACCAAAATTCAAGGATGTTCAAATCCCTGATATAAAATGGCTTAGTATTTGCATATAACCTGTGCACATCCTTTCATATATGTTAAATCATCTCTAGATTACTTATAACATCTAATAAAATATAAATGCTATATAAATAGTTGTTATATAGTATTGTTTAGGGATTAATGACAAAAAAGTGGTAGAGACATAATTTTTTTATGAACTATTTTTGGTCTCAGGTTGTTGAATCCACAGATTTGGAACTCACAGATATGGAGGAGCTTTTTCTTCTTTTCTGGTTCCTGGAAGTTCGTAGTTTATATGAAGTAGGAATTATTTGTACTTTGAAAATTTAGTAAAATTCATCTGTAAAAATAATCTGGGCTTCATGGGGGCATTTGCTGTAGGGAGTTTGTACTGATTTAATTAATAGGTATTTTCAGGTCTTTATTTCTTTTTATGGCTTTTGTTATTTATATTTCTCTGGAAAATTGTTCATTGCACCCGTGTTTTAAAGTTCATTGGCATAATGTTCCTACCATAGTCTTAAGATGATTACACCAGAATAACTGTAGTTGTACCCCCTATTTTTCATTCTTATGATTTTTGGGCCTTTTATCTTTTTTATCTTGATCAGTCTTGTCAGCAATTTACTACTTTTTTAATTAATTTTTTCAAAAATTAGGGAATCATTTCTTTCCCTTTTAAAAAATCTCATTAATTTCTGTTTTTTATGTCCTTCTTTCTTTTTGTTCACCTGTTAACTTCTTACAACTTCGAGTTTAGCACTTGGTTCATTCATTTTTCAAATTAAAAATTTTTCTAATGTAGCCATCTAAGGCTACAAATTTCCCTCTAATTGTTGCTTTAGCTGAATCTTACAAGTCTTGATATGTTTTGTTTTTATAGTCATTCGGTTCTAAATATTTTCGAAAGTATTTTTCTAACTTCCATTATGAATCCTTGTACTCACACGCTTGTTGATTTCCAAAATATAGGAGTTTGGCTTTTATTTTTTAAAATGACAGGTTCAAGAATATGTCTTTAACCTTGTGTAGTAACTTTAAAATTCTTGATCTTAATACATCACCATTTTCCATTCTTTTACTTTCAGCCTATCTGCACTGTTTTGGTATATTTCTTATAAGGAACAAATGGATGGACTTATTGTTTGTTGTTATTGTTGTTGTTTACATTTGAGAACTTCTGGTTTTGACAAGTTTAGATTTGTAATTACTGATTTTATATTTATTATTTTAAATCTCTTTATTATAATGACTAAAATAGCTTAGTTAACCTATAATGTTGTTGAAATGCTGAATCATAGCCAAAGAAAATAGGAGAAAATGGGGTTGTACCCAAACCAATAATTAAATGGAGCAGAGAGAAAATGCAATAGTTATTTTTCAAATAGTAATGCTTGAAGAAAAACAAGTTTAATTACAGGAAGATGCAAAAAATAGATGAAGACTTGTGACAATTTAAATGGAAAGCTTCTGGGCTTCCTGAAGGGCTACAGCAATTACTGACCCTGGTTCCTTATTCTGCTGTTGTTGACCTTCCTCTAGTATTTCTGAGTCAGATTCACAGTACCGAAGTACTGACCTTGTTAGAGCAGGAAAATGAGATGACGTAAGTTGAAAGCCTCTTGCCTTTTGCACAGCACCATGCCCAGAGCCTGGGTTTTACATAGTTAAAGGCAGCACTGACAACTTTTTCCCATTTCTATTTACAAAGTCAATAGTTAAAATTACCTTAAAGATTTCATTTTCAGAGGAGAGTTTGAGAATGTCTAGAGCACAGCTGGGGTGCCCACATGGCTGTTAGTGGATCTTGGATGATGATGTGCAAGCACTTATCATTCATCTGATTTATCACTCAGCTGCTCACATCAGGCTTGCCTGGTGGTTTGATTATTATGCAAGTTTTTTTTCTTAACTGTGATAAAATATATGTGATGTCATATTTATTTTAATCTTAATTGTACACTAATTGTGTACAATTTAGGGGCATCAAATACATTTACAGTATTGTATAACCATCACTATTTTTTCATTATCCCCAAGAAAAACTGAGTGCATGTTAAATAATAACTCCTCCCATACTGTCTCCCCCTGTCTACCTGGCTCTGGTAACCTCTATTCTACTTCCTCTCTGTATGAGTTTGCCTATTCTAGGTACCTTATATGAGTCAAATCATGTATTTATTTGCCCTTCTGTGTCTGGCTTATTTCTTTAAGCATAGTATTTTTAAGGTTCATTCATGTTGTAGCATATGTCAAAATTTCATTCCGTTTTATGGCTGAATAATATTCTCTTGTATGTACTCACTACTACATTTTATCAATCAGTTCATCTGCTGATGGACACTTAGGTTGTTTCTACCTTTAATATTTTTATTTTAAAAATCTGAGTAAAAAGTATAGACCTTGCCATATAAGGAAAAAGTAATATTGCCACTATTAGATTAAAAACTCCCAAGAAAAGATAAGCTGATCAGAGGTGATTTCTGGTTCAGATTTCTTAGGAGTGTAGCTTGTCCTCTTTCGGGGAAGACTGTAGGTAAGGACATGAGTGAGTCCTGGAAAGTAATGGAGTTCACAAGAGTTGGAACATTTCTGGTCTACTGTAGACTGGGTACTGGGTATTGAGGAGAAATATGGTCCAAGGGAGTTTGTGTTCACTATATCTTACCTCCGTCTATCAGGAGCAGGTCAAAGCAGAACACTTGTATAGAATTAAATAAGTCCTCAGCTGGTCTCTGCAGTAGAACATGGAGAACGAAGTAAGAACATTAGCACAAGCCAAACATAAATAAAATCTGGGCACTCTATCTAAGATCTTTTTTTTTTGTTGTTGTTGTTGTTGTTGTTGTTGAGACAGGCTGGTCACCCAGGCTGGTGTGCAGTGGCACAACCACGGCTCACTACAGCCTCAACTTCCTGTGCTCAAATGATCCTCCTGCTTCAGCCACCTGAGTAGCTGGGACTACAGGTGTACGCTTCCATGCCTGGCTATTTTTTGTATTTTTTGTAGAGACAGGGGTTCGTTATATTGCTCAGGCTGGTCTCAAACTCCTGGGCTCAAGCTATCCACCCACCTTGGCATCCCAAAGTGCTGGGATTACAAGTGTGAACCACTGCACCCAGCTCACCAACTCTTACTGCTTTACCATTAACTATTTTGGTTTGGTGAGCTAAGTCTTAATGGGTTATTGATCAGCATTAAAATTTGGAATAAAATTGTAATGATGAATTTATAAAAAACAATATTAAAAACTAAGTTTTGGCTTCAGTTTGAAATGCTTTTGAAGATCTCAGCATTGAAATTGTCACATATAATCATCTTTATTGTTTCTTGTTAACTGTAATACTAGTTCTTTCAGCTTTTTATTACTTTCCTGTAATAAACTCATAATTGAAGGAAAAAAGAAGAAATTAGAAGCGTTTTAATATCCACACTAATTCTGTTGGAGCAAGGAGCTTCGCTTTTCTTCCAGTGTTTCTATTTAGCACAGCTGCCTAGAGCAATTAGTCTTGCCATTTATTGCTGTGACTTTTGGCTTTGAAATTAATAGGTAATGGTGTCAGCTGGTCTCTGATTATTCACCTTAAATTGTGGGATGTATGATTCATTTCCTAGAACATAGGTACAAGCCTGTGATTAACCATTTGTATTGCTACCATTTGCTACTTTTTATACTTAAAAAATCCTATCTTATAGATAGGGAAATTCTTTTAATTATATCTGGCTTATTTCATTGTATTTCTACTTTCATAGCAGCTAAAAAATGTGCATTCTGAAAGGTACTTTCTAGTGAAATGTTTTATTTAATATCATGCATATTACCAATTCAAAAAGGATTAACTAATTTTGTTTTCCTCTACCTCTAGTGATTTTCTAAATAAAAACCAAGAACTATTGCAAGATTTATCAGAAGTGAATGATGAAAACACTCAGTTGATGGAAATACTGAATACTTTGTTTTTCTTGCCAATCAGACGACTTCATAATTATGCAAAAGTTTTGCTAAAGCTTGCTACTTGTTTTGAAGTGGTAAGCTCCCATGTATACCTCTTTGGACATTTGGAAAGCCAAGGATCATAGTTGTTTGTATGGATTATGCCACCACAAGATGTGGAACTCCAGTAATTTAATATTTACATGTGTCTAATTAAATTTAATTTTCTTCAGGGAAATGACAGAGGAAAGTATGACTGTAGATAAATTGAGTTTTCTGTGGATTCAATTTCCTTTTAGGGCCTTATCAAGATGAATAAACTGTATTCATTTTATGAAACTTTGTCTAAAGTTGAGACTATCAGATGTTACTCAGTAGTTGTCAAAATTTATTGGATGCATGCTGACTATGAGTTAAACAGAGCTCTTCAAAGCCCTGGTTTTCTGTATAAGGGCACACACCTGTAAGGCAGGAGTGTTAACCGGCCTGGATTCATGCTAGACTTTATACCAGGTGTTTAGGTTACCTTAGCAAATACTGAGAGTAATCAGTGTTACAGGATTTTCTCAAATGTTAACTAGTCCACTCTTATATAAAACTAGCTAGGTGGAATCCTAGGAAGTTAGCACCACACTAGGATATAGATGTATGTTAAAGCTGGTCCTGAGACATTCACCTTTGAAATACCATCGAAATGTGTGGTTTCATTTTGTTTCTACCCTGAAAGGCTGTAGATAAATTATAGTGACTCATTTATTAAATGCAGAAGCTGCATTTAATGTGTTATATGTTGTTTGGTTAAAACCTATGAAGAAAATGTGGCCTTATAAAGGTATGTATCTGGAATAGAGAGAAGCATTTTAATAACCATTTCAAATAAATGTTGATAACAAAGAGATTAGATAAAATGTGGACCATTGCCACTTTTCTCACTAAAAACATTTTTTTTTTTTGAGACGGAGTCTTGCTCTGTTGCCCAGGCTGGAGTGCACATCTCAGCTCACTGCAAGCTCCGCCTCCTGGGTTCACGCCATTCTCCTGCCTCAGTCTCCCAAGTAGCTGGGACTACAGGGTGCCCGCCACAACACCCAGCTAACTTTTTGTATTTTTTTAGTGGAGACGGGGCTTCACCATGTTAGCCAGGATGATCTTGATCCCCTGACCTCATGATCCGCCTGCCTCGGCCTCCCAAAGTGCTGAGATTATAGGCGTGAGCCACCGAGCCCTGCCACTAAAAAAGTTTTGTAAGTGAATTAATAAAGGCTTTTGACATTTCTTAATTTTATGTTCTAATATGGTAAATATCAAAAGATACAGTCCACATAAGAAAAATAAAGGGATCCCAAGACCAAAACATTTGAGAACTCCTGCCCTGTCCTGGGGTCTCTGCTGCTCTCCTCAGTAACTGCCAGGTTTTGTCTCTCTCCCCTGAGTTATTCCCCTATTTCATATGTATTTTTATGTAGTAGAATTTTTCTAAAACCAATCTCCTTTTCCCAGTCTCCTGCAATGTGCTACTTATGCTCTTGGGCCAAATTTTCCCCTACATTTAATACTATATATCTAAAGCAGACTGAGGCTACAGATTCTGGATAATGATTTTATGTTCTTTTTTTCCTCTTTAATTTTTGCCCTGTAGGCATCTCCAGAATATCAGAAACTGCAGGATTCCAGTTCTTGTTATGAGTGTCTTGCTCTCCATCTCGGCAGGAAAAGGAAGGAAGCAGAATACACACTGGGCTTCTGGAAGACCTTCCCCGGAAAAATGACGGTAAGCCATGCCAATTGTCATTTGTTACCCTAGCAAACAGCAACTGTTTTGATAACAATTGATATCATTTTCTCTGTTCCTCTGTTTATGGTAATAACATTTTAATGACCCCTTTCCTAAAATGTCTA
This sequence comes from Colobus angolensis palliatus, assembly GCF_000951035.1. Taxonomy (NCBI): domain Eukaryota; kingdom Metazoa; phylum Chordata; class Mammalia; order Primates; family Cercopithecidae; genus Colobus; species Colobus angolensis. Next base: position 7,353,149 of record NW_012116266.1, read on the forward strand.
AGGACCATACCAATGGGTACTCTAAATACCTTCTCTCATTTCTAGAAATCCTCTCTGAAGACTTACTCACCTTTAATTTGTTTTTGTTTTCTTTTTAATCTCCTTTGAGCTCTACTTTTGTGAAGTGTTTAGATCCCATATAAATTTAGTTTTTACACCAAGCTAAGCTATGACCAGCAAATTCCCTTAAACGTGATTTGTATCTGTTTTATTTTCTCTTTACATATAAAAATGATTTTGATTGTTTCACTTAGTATTATATTTGTCTTTAATTCCAGGATTCCTTGAGAAAGCCAGAGCGTCGACTGCTGTGTGAGAGTAGCAACCGAGCCCTGTCTCTGCAGCATGCTGGGAGGTTTTCTGTGAATTGGTTCATTCTCTTTAATGATGCACTGGTCCATGCCCAGGTAGGCTGGATTCCTCACCTTAAAAGAATCCCTGAAAGGTGGAATCCTATCCTAATTAACTATACTATCAGTTTATGTTCAAAACTAGTGTGATTTTACTGAAACTGTTGACTAAAACAGACTGTTCAGCTACAGCATGGATTTGTGTATGCACTGGATTTCAGAGAACTTCTGAAGTTTCCAGCTTGAGAATGAGTGTGAGCCATGTGAAGAGGGCCCTGCAGCAGAGATGGCAAAGCCCTTTGGGTTAGCTGTGTTATGGGGACAATGTGGCAGAATTGGTGGCACCTACATGGACTTAACTATTTCAAGGGGTTGTGCAGCAGAGACTGCAGGGCTCGTGTGGGTTAATGACATGAAGGGGATATGGGAAGAGACCCCAAGGTCTACATGGGCTTTCATAAAAGTGCCTCCATGTTCTCTGTTTCAGTTCTCCACACACCATGTTTTCCCTCTGGCCACGCTGTGGGCAGAGCCACTGTCTGAAGAAGCTGGTGGTGTGTAAGTGTGTCCCCCCTCCCCACTCTACCCCGTCCAAGTCTGTCACCTAAGTTGCTTCCTTAAATGTGAAAAAAGGCTCAGGAGGACTTGGGAGACAGTCTCCCCATTCTGCATAATGAGACCCACCTCCCAGCACATTAGACAGTAAAGTAGTCTATTGATAATAAAATGGCCTGTTGCAAAGATCATGGCAAGTCACAATTAGGTGATGAAAAGGCATCTTCATTGCACACATCCCCATCGTTCAACACAGAGCAGAGAATTCTTTGTTCTTTCCACCATGGTGGGACCCAAAACCAAACAAGCGTTTACGTTAATTGACTTCTGCTCCTCTTGAAATAAAGAGGTTGCTTTTCAAATTTGAGGATTGATACTGTGACGACAGGTTGTTAAACCTACTGGTATTTATCCCTGTGAACGTTTTAGGAATGGCTTAAAGATAACTACACCTGAGGAGCAGTTCACTCTCATTTCATCTACACCCCAGGAAAAGGTTAGTCCATTATGGTATTTTCTTTCAATCTTCACCCTGGCTCTTTCTGCCTCTTGTGTAATAAAGAAGAAATATAAATTATTCTTGCTTGACTAATGATGCACAGTTCTGTCTGATAAATCTTCATTAAGCCAAAACTATAGGTTCTTGGTTTTTTTTTTTTTTAATGTGACTTAGTTTTAAACATATAGCAGAGAAATCCAAGAGCCAGTCAATATTACTCCATTAATAGGAATAGCATTAGGACACAAATAATTTATTCACACCAAAGAAAACTAACAGGGTTTAAAGCAATGCTTGATGAATTGTTGCCTTAAGCTTATTGATGTTACTTTTTGCTCCTAGACAAAGTGGCTGCGAGCTATAAGCCAAGCTGTAGATCAGGCTTTGAGAGGGATGTCTGATCTTCCCGCTTATGGAAGTGGTAGCAGTGTTCAGAGACAGGAACCACCCATTTCACGCAGTGCCAAATATACTTTCTACAAAGATCCTCGCCTAAAGGATGCCACCTATGATGGACGCTGGCTTTCAGGGAAGCCTCATGGCAGGTGAAAATGTTGAAGATTTATACCTGGGGTGAGGATGATCATCACATGATAGAAAAAGTATTGATTATCTGAAATATTAGTTGACATGCATTATTCTTTGCTTACGCATTCCAGAGGGGTTTTGAAGTGGCCTGATGGAAAGATGTATTCTGGCATGTTCAGGAATGGCTTGGAAGATGGGTAAGAAAATTGTGTAAAATATGATAGTAAATTCAAGTTCAGTAAGGTCATAAATTATGTTATTTTGTACGCAGAGCTGCTTTTCAAACAAGTAGTAGATTTTTGTTGTTATTTCTTAGAAATGCACATGTATGATCATGAAGAGAGCCAGGAGTGAGGGGTACAGCCTCTGATTTACCTAGACTGGGTCATTTTCCTTGATAGCCGTGTGACCTCAAATTACACAGCCTTCCATCTGTTAAAATGGGGCTATGTTTTCTATTAATTTCTCAGTTGTGAAGACTGAGAACTTTGGTAATGTTAATGGTAGGACTATTGAGACAGTAGTCCCCCTTTACACAAAGGACATAGAAAAATTTTCCTTTCAGTTGTTTTAAGTCATCTTTAATTTCTGTGGTATGTTAAAGGAGAAAATTTCCAAGTGCTATATTATCCTAATGATGTTCTAATGACTTTTTAAAATAAGTTTATCATGTTTTCTAACACTGGAAATGTATTTACGTGATTAGTTTATGACAGTATTTTGTATAATGTTAAGGAAGTAATTTATTTCAGTGTACAAAAAATGTTGGATAGGTGATTTTGTGTGTCTGTGTGATCATGGAAATTCTTGTGATGTGTTAAAGTCTCTTTTTAATGGATTGTTAGAATGAGAAGAGACTTTAGATCATCTCATTTACCCACTGAGTTGCCCCTCTTATTATCCAAATAAAGGATCTGGATACCTGGGTTTACCCTATGGTGGTGCAGGTAATTAGTGACAGAGAGGCGAAGGACACAGGTCTTCTGTTTTTCACCTGACTTATATTAAAATACCATATCTTAGTGTAGTGGGGCTGATGTCCCACTCCTTTTGCCAAACAGCTTAGGTTATAGATTCACCTTAAACCAAGATGCTATTTTAACCCTTTCCTCTTACAGGTGAATATTTTCTCTGTCTTCCTTGTTAAAGTGTTTACCACGATACACATACAAAAGGTGAATATGTCATAAATGCATATTCTTTTGTTATTTTTTCTTTTTCGTGGCAGGTATGGAGAATACAGAATCCCAAACAAGGCAATTAACAAAGAAGACCATTATGTGGGCCATTGGAAAGAAGGAAAAATGTGCGGTCAAGGAGTCTACAGGTAATAACATTGGAAAGGTTGTTGGACTGGTGTTGGTTTTTCATATAACCATGTAAACTTGAATGTTTGCATAGTCAAAATTTCCAAGGTTTAAGTTTTGCTTAGTCTTATAGATAAAATTTAGAGGAGTAAATAAAATTGAAACCCTCTGCGATCTTCTTTTAAAGGTCAACCCCTCATCTATCACAGGATTAAAATACTGGATTATTAAATTTAGTTCTTATCTAAATATTATATACCTTATAAACCATAATTTTCTCATAGAGACTCCTATATGTCTTATCTATAAATTTATCTTATTTTTATTTACTTGATTCTAACGGACAAAACTTTTATTCTTCCCTCTTACAAAAAACTCATTATTTCATTTTCCTGTAAGAGACTAAAAACACATTTTTTTCCATGTTAATGCAAAATACCACCCATGGTGTCTTTAACTTTTTAACTTTAGTCACTCAAAAACGAGGTTTTTTTAATTGGTGAAAAATAATCATATAAACAAATAATTGTAGCTACCAGTGAGACTGAGTATGGTTTTGGATTTTCTAAACTTTGTAAAAATGAGCATCAGAATTCAATGTGCATGTGATAATTATCCATTCTTTCCAACCACAGCTATGCTTCTGGTGAAGTGTTTGAGGGCTGTTTCCAAGATAATATGCGTCATGGTCATGGCCTTCTACGAAGTGGGAAATTGACGTCCTCCTCTCCTAGTATGTTCATTGGCCAGTGGGTAACGGATAAGAAAGCAGGATATGGTGTCTTTGATGATATCACTAGGTACAGTGTTCTCCTTCTTTTCTCACAGTTTAAGCAAATGATTAATTTAAGCACCATGATTATTTAACAAGCAGTTTATACTTATTTTGTCTTTTTCATGGAGATTAGTAAGATTTCTTTGAGTTTGAGTAGGTGAAAAATGAACCTTCTTTTGTGACAAACCCTTTTATTTATTTATTTATTTATTTATTTTTTGAGATAGGGTCTCACTCTGTCACCCAGGCTGGCATGGTACGATCTCAGCTCACTGCAATGTCTGCCTCCTGGGTTCAAGGGATCCTCCTACCTCAGTCTACCAAGTAGCTGGGACCACAGGCACACACCACCACACCCAGTTAATTTTTTGTATTTTTGGTAGAGATGGGGTTTTGCCATATTGTCCAGGCTGGTCTCGAACTCCTGGCCTCAAGTGTTCCACCTGCCTTTGCCTCCCAAAGTGCTGGGATTATAGGCATGAGCCACCTCACCCAGCCTCTTTCTTTTTAAGTTAGCAAACTTTTGTGTAAGAAAAACCTATGCATAGGTTTTATTCTGCTTATTACATTTCAAATGAAATTATTTAGAGTTAAATTCTAGGCCTTCTTTTAAAAATTATATATTTTAAAGTTATCAAGTAACTACCTGGGGTATATACAGATCTGTGTCAGATAGACCACAACATTAAATTCCTCAGAGAACATTACTGAGTGAGATGTCTTTTGCTCTCACCTTGTCCCATATTTGAGGAGACAAAGTTAACTACTTTAACTAGAAAAAAGGCCGGGCGCGGTAGCTCAAGCCTGTAATCCCAGCACTTTGGGAGGCTGAGACGGGCAGATCACAAGGAGATCGAGACCATCCTGGCTAACACAGTGAAACCCCGTCTCTACTAAAAAATACAAAAAACTAGCCGGGTGAGGTGGCAGGCGCCTGTAGTCCCAGCTACTCGGGAGGCTGAGGCAGGAGAATGGGTGAACCCGGGAGGCGGAGCTTGCAGTGAGCTGAGATCCGGCCACTGCACTCCAGCCTGGGCGACAGAGCGAGACTCCTTCTCAAAAAAAAAAAAAAAAAAAGAAAAATGGAATCTATACCAGCCTAGGGTTGATGCCTGGGATCTCCCATGTGATAATTGTCTTTTCCCTACTTTATCATTGTCTTCAGTGCTTTTTCTTTTCTTTTTATTTCTGTGCAGGGGGGAAAAGTATATGGGAATGTGGCAAGATGATGTGTGTCAAGGGAATGGTGTGGTGGTTACCCAGTTTGGATTATACTATGAGGGCAACTTTCACCTTAATAAAATGATGGTGAGTGGAATATTTGCATGTAGTTATTACTAACTTGTTAAAGCTCCTTTGTCCCTAACTTTTTAAGTCATCTTTTGATTAGTTTCTACCTTCTTAGTACTATTTTCCTTCTTTTAAGATTCCATAAGGCTTTGGGGATATGACTGCTTGCACTCTTAAGTGACCCTATTTTATGTGTTGTAATTTTTCTCTTGTTTCTTCTTATAGGGAAATGGGGTTTTGCTTTCCGAAGATGATACTATCTATGAGGGAGAATTTTCAGATGACTGGACTCTTAGTGGAAAGGTTGGAAAGTAACTTTCTTCTTTTTCTCTCTAATAAATTCTAATTTTTTTGACTTTAAAAATAGCTGATTTACATGCCATAAAATTCATCCCTTTCAAGTGCACATTTTAGTAATTTTTAGTCAACATAGCTGTACAAACTACCACCACAATCCAGTTTCAGAACATTTCTGTGACACCCAAGAAAATCCGTTCTGCTCATTCAGTAACTTCCATTTCCACCACCAGTCCCAGCCAACCACTAATCACTCTTAATCACTCTATAGATTTGCCTTTTCTGGGCCTTTTGTATAAATGGAATCATACATGCAGTCTCCTCTCTGTGGCTTCGTACACTTAGCGTAATGTTTTTGTTTTTTTCCATATTGTGGCATGTATAGTATTTGTTCCTTTTTATGACTGAATAGTTTCCCAAAACTACATTTAGTTTATTCTTTTACCAGTTGATAAACATTGAGTTATTTCCAACTTTAGACTATTGTGAATAATGCTGCCATAAACTTTCAAATGCAGTTTCTTGTGTAGACATACGTTTTCATTTTCATTTCTCAAGTAGATGCCTAGAGTGTAATTGCTGCTGGGTTTTATGGTGAATTGATGTTTAACGTATTAAGAAACTGTCAAACTTTTTTCCAAAATGTCTGTACCATGTTACATTCCCATCAGCAATGTGTGAGGATACTAATTTCTCCATATCAATGAGGATACTGATTTCTCCGTATCAAAAAATATTTCTTATTTTCTGTCTTTTTTCTTATAACCATTCCATTGGGTATGAAGTGGTATATCCTGGTTTTCATTTGCCTTTCCCTAGTGACTAATGATGTAGAACATGCTTATTAGTGATTCATATATCTTCTTTGATGAAATGTCTGTTCAGATCTTTGGCCTATTTATAAAATTTTGTTTGTACTCTTGTATGAATTATAAGGGTTCTTTCTGTATTCTGGATACATGTCCTTTATCAGATATGATTTATAAATATTTTCTTGCAGTCTGTGACTTGTCTTTTATTTTCTTAATGGTGTCTTTTGAAATAGAAAAGTTTTTCATTTTAACGAACTCTATAAAAAATTTTATGAATTATGCTTTTGATTTTATGTCTAAGAAGTCTTTGCCTTTTGGCTCACTCCTGTAATCCCAGTACTTTGGGAGGCCGAGGCAGGTAGATCACGAGGTCAGGAGATCAAGACCATCCTGGCAAACACGGTGAAACCCCAATCTCTACTAAAAATACAAAAAATTAGCCAAGTGTGATGGTGGGCACCTGTAGTCCCAGCTACTCGGGAGTCCGAGGCAGGAGAATGGCGTGAACCCGGGAGGCGGAGTTTGCAGTGAGCTGAGATCCCAGCACTACACTCCAGCCTGGGCCACAGAGTGAGACTCCATCTAAAAAAAAATAAAAAATAAAAAACATAAAATTTTATAGTTTTGCCTTTTATATTTAGGTCTGTGATTCATTTTAAGATATCTTTTGTATATGGGTTGAGTTATGTGTCCAAATTAATATTTTTGCATATGGCTATCCAAATTTCCCAGCACCTTTTCCCGTTGAATCTTGGCACCTGTGTTGACCAGAAAATGTGTTTATTTCTGGTCTCTCAGTTATATTTCACTGATCAACATGTCTCTCCTTGTGTTAATACCACACCATCTTGATTACTGTTGATTCCTAGTAAGTTGTGAAATCAGGAATATAAGTCCTCCAAATTTGTTCTTCTTCAAAATTGTTCTGGCGAATCTAGATTCTTTGCCTTTTCATATAAATTTTAGGACTGGCTTATCAAGATTCTGCAATAAACCTTGCTAAGATTTTGATAGAGATTGCATTGAATCTATAGATCAATTTGGGGATAATTGCCGTCTTAATAATATTGACTATTCCAACCCGTGAACATAGAACATCTCACAGTTTATTTAGATCTTTAATTTCTCTCGGCAATGTTTTCTAGGTTTCAGTGTACACATCTTGCCTTTCTTTGGTTAAATTTGTTTCTAAGTGTTTTATTGGTGCTATTGTAAAGCATTGTTTTCTTAATTTCATTTTCAGATTGCTCATTGGTATATTTAAAAAATGTAGTTGATTTTGTATTTTGTTCTTGTATCCTAAAATCTTGCTGAATTTGTTTATTAGTGTTAGTATTTGTGTGTGTGTGTGTGTGTGTGTGGATTTCTTAGGATTTCTTGCATACAGAATCATATCACCTACAAGTAAATACATTTTTTGCTTCTTTCTTTATAATATGGAAGGCTTTTATTTCTTTTTCGTGTCCAGTTGCACTGGCTAGAGTCTCCTGTGGAATGTTGAATAGAAAATATTAAGATTGGACATCTTTACATCGTTTTCTATTTTAGAGAAAAGCTTTTTTTTTTGAGATAGGGTCTCACTTTGTCACCCAGGCTGGAGTGCAGTGGTGTGATCTCAGCTCCCTGCAGTCTCAACCTCCTGGGCTCAAGTAATCCTCCCTCCTCAGCCCCCCAAATAACTGGGACTACAGGCACATGCCACCATGCCTGGCTAATTTTTTTTTTTTTTGTAGAGACAGGGTTTCACTATGTTGCCCAAGCTGGTCTCAAACTCCTGAGCTGAAGCAATCCACCCACCTCGGCCTCCCAAAGTGCTAGGATTACAGGCATGAGCCACCATACCTGGCTCAAAAGTGTTTTTGTTAAAGTGCTTTTCCGTTGTCTGTTGAGATGATCATTTGGTTTTTATCATTTATTCTACTAATATGGTATATTATATTGGTTGCTTTACTGATGTTAAACCAACCTTGCTCTCCTGGGATGAATTGTACTTGGTCATGGTGTATGATTTTTTTATATGTTGATGTTGCTGGGTTTAATGCCAATATTTTGTTGAGGATTTTTGCATTCATATTTGTGAGAGGTAATGGTCTGTAGTTTTCTTTTATTGTGGTGTCTTTGTCTGTCTTTGATATCAGGATAATTGTGGCCTCATAGAACGAGCTGAGAAGTGTTCCCTCCTCCCCTATTTTCTGAAAGTTTGCGAAGCTTTGTTATTATTTCTTCTTTGAGTGTTTGGGAGAATTCACCAATGAAGTCTTCTGGGCCTAAGCATTACTTTGTGAGAAAATTTTTAATTTCTAACTCAGTTTTTTTACTTGCTTTAGGTCTATTTAGATTTTCTATCTCTCATTGAGTCAGTTTTGGTACTTTTTGTCTTCCTAGGAATTTTTCTATTTCTCTATGTTATCTGCTTAGTTGGCATAAAGCTGTTCTCTTAGTATTCCATTCTGTCTTCACATGTTTGTGATGCTGTAATAAAATATCATAGACTGGGAAATTTATTTCTTCACAATTTTGCAAGCTGGGAAGTCCAAGATCAAGGCAACAGCATTCCCTGTCTGGTGACGGCCTTCTTGGCTGAGTTCTCACATAGCAAAAGATGGAAGGTCAGAAAGGCCTAAGATAGTTCCCTCTGGCACTTTTCTTTTTGTTTTTTTTCTTTTGAGACAGAGTCTTGCTCTGTCACCCAGCCTGAAGTGCAGTGGCACGAGATTGGCACACTGCAACCTCCACCTTCTGGGTTCAAGCGATTCTTCTGCCTCACCCTCCTGAGTAGATGGGATTACAGGCGTGTGCCATCATGCGCAGCTAATTTTTGTATTTTTAATAGAGATGGGGCTTCACCATGTTGGTCGGGCTGGTCTCGAACTCCTGACCTTGTGATCCACCCACCTCGGCCTCCCAAAGTGCTAGGATTACAGGTGTGAACCTCCGCGCCCAACCCTCTGGCTATTTTCTAAGGCACTGTTCCATTCATGAGGACACTGTCTTTAATCACTTCCCAAAAGACCCCACCTCTTACAACCATCACCATGGGGTTTAAGTTTCAGCACAGATTTTAGAGGAGACACTTTCAAAACATAGCACCTTCTAACTTTTTTAATTCTATAGGCTGGTAGTAATAACCTGTTTCACTCTTGATTTTATAAACTTATGTTTTCTCTTTTTTGCTTGATTAATCTAGTTAAATGTCAATTTTGTGTATCTTTTCCAAGAAGCAACTTTTAGTTTCATTGATCTTTCTTTATTTTTTGTTTTCTATCTCATTTACTGATTTTTGCACTAATCTTTATCATTTCCCTCCTCTTTCTTGCTTTGGGTTTAGGTTGTTAGTTTGTTCCTCCTTTTGTAATTTTGTTAGGTGGAATTTTACATTACTGATTCGAGATCTTCCTGAAAAGATAGGTGTTAACAGCTATAAGTTTCCCTCTAAGCACTGCTTGTAATTTACATCATCCCCTAAATTTTAATATATTGTATGGTCATTTCATACAGTTCAAAATATTTTCGAGTTTTCCCTGTGTGTGTGTTTTTTTTTCTTTTACCCATGGATTATTTTCATATACTCTTTGAGACATGCATGTGCCCATATTTTGTTTGAGATTTAAAGAGTTAGAGACTGATAAAGAGCAAGTTAAAAAGGAAAACAACCATTTAGTGCTTTTTTTCTCTTGATTTTAAAAATTGAGGGCTGGGCATGGTAGCTCATGCCTGTAATCCCAGCACTTTGGGAGGCCAAGGTGGGTGGATCACTTGAGGTGAGGAATTCGAGACCGGCCTGGCCAACATGGTGGAACCCCGTCTCTACTGAAAACACAAAAAATTAGCTGGGCGTGGTTTCGGGCGCCTGTGATCCCAGCTATTTGGGAGGCTGAGGCAGGAGGATCACTTGAACCCAGGAAGCAGAGATTGCAGTGAACCAAGATCGCACCATTGCGCTCCAGCCTGGGCAATAGAATGAGACTCTGTCTCCAAATAAATAAATAAATATTGAATATATTTCCTCTAACCCCACATTTTATTCTCTGACTTTACCTAGGGAACACTGACTATGCCAAATGGAGACTACATTGAAGGTTATTTTAGTGGAGAATGGGGATCTGGGATAAAAATCACTGGAACCTACTTCAAACCTAGTCTGTATGAGAGTGATAAAGACAGACCTAAAGTTTTGTGAGTAACTAGTGTTAATTCTGGATTAATTATTGAATGTTTGGAGTTGTCTTGCTTTTATCAAAGCTGGTTAATATTTTAAAAGCAAAATCAAGTTCTTAAAGTCTTCTTTTTTATTTTATTTTATTTTATTTTTATTTTTTGAGACAGGGTGTCACTCTGTCACCAGGCTGAACTGCAGTGGCGTGATCATGGGTCACTGCAGCCTTGACCTCCTGGGTTCATGTGATCCTCCTGCCTCAGCCTCCCAAGTAACTGGGACTACAGGCACCCACTACCCTGCGTGGCTAATTTTTCTAATTTTTATAGAGACTGGGTCTTGCTATTGCTCAAGCTGGTCTTGAACCTGAGTTTAAGCGATCCTCCTGCTTCAGCCTCCCAAAATGCTGGGATTACAGGTATGAGCCACTGCACCTGGCCAAAGTTGTCTTCTTTTTTTTTTTTTTTTTTAAACAAGATGTAACCGCCTTGAATTGTCAACTGACACTACTTTAGATGACTAAATCTATAGTCTTGTCTATAGTCTTGGTTTACATTATAAGCCTTAAAGCATGGATGTTTAAAAGGAAAGTTCCACATGTGAGAGAGAGTGTTTTTTTTTTTTTTGGAGATGGAGTCTCGGTCTGTCGTCCAGGCTGGAGTATGGTGGTGCCATCTCAGCTCACTGCAGTGTCTATCTCCCGGGTTCAAGCGATTCTCCTGCCTCAGCCTCCCAAGTAGCTGGGACTATAGGCACACACAACCATGCCCGACTAATTTTTTGTATATTTAGTAGAGACAAGGTTTCACCATGTTGGCCAGGCTGGTCTCAAACTCCTGACCTCAAGTGATCTGCCCACTTTGGTCTCTCAAAGTGCTGGGATTACAGGTGTGAGCCACGGTGCCCAGCCTGAAAGAGCATTCTGAGATGGAATCTGTACACAACCTGATTTTGAAAAGTAAAGAACATATACACACACACACCCACCCACCAAGTGGAATAGTAAAATCTGCATATATGAGGGAAAAAAGGCAAAATCTAAGTATATTATGCCCAACCCCATTGCATTTTTGACTTTATTCTCTGTTCTCCCACCATCTGTCCCTAGATGTGGCACAATCACAGAAGTGGACAGTTTTTGGCATATGTCTATTTTTCTTTATTGATTGCAGCTTGAATTTTATTATTATATTTGGTAGCACCTCAGTTTTTTTTGTTCCTAAGGATATGTTTTCTGTACATGTTTATTCTTAGAGTATTTTAGAACCCAGTATGTAATGCATTTTAAATTCTTATTATAAGATGTGCAAGGTTCAGAAAGTCCTTGTTCTAACAGGAATCAATTTTTATTTTTATTTATTATTTTTTAAATTTTAAATTTTTTTTTTTTTTTCTGAGACAGAGTCTCACTTTGTCGCCCAGGCTGGAGTGCAGTGG
>NW_012116266.1:7365689-7375584 GCF_000951035.1 Colobus angolensis palliatus
GATCTCCTGACCTCGTGATCCGTCCGTCTCGGCCTCCCAAAGTGCTGGGATTACAGGCTTGAGCCATCGCGCCCGGCCTAATTTTTGTATTTTTAATAGAGATGGGGTTTTGCCATGTTGGCCAGGCTGGTCTCGAACTCCTGACCTCAGGTAATCCACCCCCTTTGGTCTCCCAAAGTGCTAGGATTACAGGCGTGAGCCACTGCACCCAGCCAATTTTTCGTGTTTTTAGTAGAGAGTTTCACCGTGTTGGCCAGGCTGGTCTTGAACTCCCGACCTCAGGTGTTCTGCCTGCCTTGACCTCCCAGAGTGCTAGGATTACAGACATGAGCCACTGTGCCTGGCCAGAAATCAATTTTTAAGAATTAATTCTGTGGAATTATAGGAGGCAGAGTAAATTGGTTTGCTTTGTACTTAATATTCTATACAGTTTAATATCCAAAAAACAATAATTAGCTAAAAAATAGTCCTTTAAAATTTTCGTTTAGTGTTTTAAAAATAGAATTACCATCAGTCTTGGCAGTTTTGGTCACAAAAAAAGCATTCTCAGTTGTATGTTAGAAAGTTTCTGTTCTTTGGAACGATTTTGCACAAAAGAAATGATTAACAAAAGGTTGATATGACTTTATTAGCAGGAAGCTAGGAAACCTGGCAGTGCCAGCTGATGAGAAGTGGAAAGCGGTGTTTGACGAATGTTGGCGCCAACTGGGCTGCGAGGGCCCAGGCCAAGGGGAAGTTTGGAAAGCATGGGACAATATTGCTGTGGCCTTGACCACCAGTCGGCGCCAACACAGAGACAGGTGAGTGAACGCCTGCTCAACGTAGAGCAGAGCATGTTAGGAACATGAAACTTAAGACCAGTAAGTAGTCAAGGCTCACTACATTTAATTTAAAAGTTAATGATGTATTTCTGCTTCTGGGTAAGAGGGATTAAAACACACTTTCTTTATCTTCTGTTGAACTCAGCTATTAAACCTGAATAGAATACATGGATATTTATTTATGAACTCTGAAAAGTCAATATCAATAAGTAGATTGAGGAAGAATACCTGAATTCAAAGTACCACAAAACCAGTGATGAGTTTACTTGATGTTTTGCTCCAGTATCCCTCAGCCAGAACTCAGTGCAGCATGAAATGTGAAAGCAAGAACTTGGTGCAGACAGACAGGGATACAGAAAAAATCCCTCTGGTTCTGGCTCAAGGAGTGACAAAGGGACTCCTAAAATTCAGATTGGTTGATACATACTCAGTTTTCTTTCTTTTTTCTCTATTTTCTCATGCCCAAGTCTCCAGGACCTTCTGTGGCAGGGGTAGTAATGGCTGCAGCTAGAGCAGGCGTGAACAGGAAACTTGTAAAAGTCAAAACTCCAAGAGAGTGGAATCTTCTTCCCCCTTTGGTGGCTCCTTAGGTTAAGAGAAGTCCAAGCCCCAGCCCCATTGCATTTTTGACTTTGTTGTCTGTTCTCCCACCATCTGTCCCTAGATGTGGCATAGTCACAGAAGTGGACAGTTTTTGGCCAGAGGACCTTAAAAGGGGTGCCTGAGAACCAGAAAATACTGGGGATGTGATGGAGAGAGGAGCTCTGGGAAACAAGCCCATAAAGTTGTTTATGAACTCCTGGGCTCACCCCAGACCTGCACATGTAAGGATTTGATCCTAATTAGTACCAAAGAGTTTGAGAACCAAGTTCATAGGTAGACCACTCAGGTCCCAGAGCGGTCATTAAGTTGTACACTCACAGAACAAACCCAGAAAGGATGCAAAGGCTTTGAGAAGTGAACTGGCATCAGCTTCATGGCCCATAGGAAACTAAAGCAAAAATATCTGCTGTTTTAGGGATTCTCAATATCACTTACACATTCAGTGATTTGCTGAAAGAATTCACAAGACTCAGCATATAGTTGTACTCACGAGTAAGATTACAGCAGCACAGTAGGGACGCACAACCAGGTCATAAGGGAAAAAGACACAGGTAGAGTCTGGAGGAATCCATGTGTAAGCTTCCCATGATCTTTCCTTTCTGGGATGAATCACATACAACACAGTTTTCCCTGCAGCAAAGTGCAGCCACACGTGTCTCATGTTTCTGCCCAGGGAAGCCCACTAGAGACTCAGTGCCCAGGGTTTATATTGGGAGTGGGTCACATAGGCACCCTGTGCCTGGCAGTTGCCAAAATTCCACAGTCCCAGCTTACAGGAAAGCAGATGTTCAACATAAATCACGTTGTTAATCTAAGGACAGCAAAACACCTTTGTCAGTATACGGAACTTATACGAAGCTTAATTCCCAAGTACTGGCCAAGGGTCAACCTTATAAGCAGTTCTTTTTTATTTTATTTCATTTTTATAAACAGAGACAGGGTCTTGTTATATTATCCAGGCTGGTCTTGAACTCCTGGCCACAAGAAATCCTGCCTTGGTCTCACAGAAGTGCTGGGATTGCAGGCGTGAGCTATGGCACCTAGCCCAGGTCCTTCTAAAGATAACAGTTTCAAGCCTGCTATGTTTACTCTTATGAATGTCAACATTCTCCATAGGATATAAACAAGACCCAGAGTTTTATAATGCTCAAAATATCCAAGACATTAACCAAAATTACTCAGCAATGAAAGAACCATGAAAGTCTCAATTTATTTCAGGAAAGAGAATCAATAAATATCAACAGATGACATAGATGTTGAAGTTGTCTGACAAGAACTTTAAGGCAGCTATTATAAAATGCTCAGATGTGCAGTCGCAAACACCCTTGAAATAAATGTTAGAACAAATGTATCAGCAAAGAAACAGAAGATATAAAGAAGAGCCAAGTCAAAATTTTGGGTTTGAAAATTACACTAACCAAAATAACTTACTGTATGAACTCAGTGGCAGAATAGAGGTGGCAATGGAAGAGTTGGTGAACCTGAAGATAGATCAATATGGATTATCAAATCCAAACAACCGAGAGAAAAAACATGAGAAAAAAAAAATGAACACAGCCTCAGGGACTTGTGGGTCTAAATTTGTTTCCTTAGAATTCCAGAAGAAAAGGAGAAAGAATGGGCTGAGCATGGTGGCACACACCTGTAATCCCAGCACTTTGAGAGGCTGAGGCAGGCGGATCACCTGAGGTCAGGAGTTCGAGACTAGCCTAGCCAATGTAGTGAAACCCCGTATCTACTAAAAATAGAAAATTAACCCAGGCGTGGCGGCATGTGCCTGTAATCCCAGCTACTTAGGAGGCTGAGGCAGGAGAATCGCTTGAACTCGGGAGGCAGAGGTTGCAGTGAGCCGAGATAGTGCCATTGCACTCCAGCCTGGGCAAAAATAGCAAAACTCCGTCTCAAAAAAAAAAAAGGAAAAGAAAAAAGAAAAGACAAGGAGAAAGAATGAGGGATGGAACATTTTATGAAGAAATAATGGTTGAAAACGTCTCAACTTTAGTAAAAGATGTGAAACCTACAGATTCAAGTAGCTGAACAAACCCCATCTTGGGAAAAACCAAAGATAACCATGTATAGACACATATTAAAATTCATGGACAAAGATCTTGAAAGCAGCTAGAGTAAAATAATGGGAAATCAGCAATTCAAATGACTGCATATTTCTCATTAGAAACCTTGGAAGCCAGAAGGAAGTGGCACAACGTTTTTGAAATGCTGAAAGAGAAGTTACAGATGTACTTGTTCATTTCTCTTTTTCTCCTTTTTAAAATTTTCTCTTTTTCATCTTCTTTTTCCTTTCCTTTTCTTTTTTTTTTTCCTTTTCTCCTGCTTTTCTTCATATGCCTTTCTTCTTTAACTTGACCAGTAACTCCCACAAGCATTGCTTAGCATTTGGACCTAAAAAATCGACTAATCCCTGCAGCAAAACTTCCTAATTAACTATGACTTTCTTGAGTTTAATTCTATCTAGATAATGGTTTGTTTGAGCTATGCCTTTGTTGTTAAAATATCAAGGAGCATACTTTAATCTGTGCGTGTAACTACATACGGTTAATTTTTAAATCAGTTTTATGCTGGTCTTCATTTCCACATGTCAGTTGCTTTCTGAAAGGAATTGAAGAAAAACTAGGCAAGTATGCATTTATTCAGAACGTAAATGTTTGTTCTGAATAATTTTATGTTCTAGTTTGCTAAAAGTTACCAAATTCTTTAAATAAATTACCAATATTCAAATAATTTTAATATATTAAAGTATAATTACATAGAAATTAAATTCCAGAGGTTGAAAGATACTTCAGGAACTTGAAATGTTTTACAGTGAAGTCTAACAAATACTAATTGTTATTCTAGCCTGGAGAGATTAGTTTAGATTCTATCTAATTGAGTGTCCCCAAAATTGATATTTAAAGTAAACCATAGTTTAATTTTTGCTTGCTTGATATTCGTGTGTGTGTGTGTTTCAAGAAATTAAATGTAGAAAGAAGTGATTTTTTTCTATATTTGGGATACATAGGAATTGATTTTAGTATTTCATTCATGAAGTTCATAATTATTGCCTTCTACTCTTATCAGTAGAAGAAATGGAAACTCCCAGAATTGATTAAAGCCATTGAATGCCCCTTGTGCGTGATACAGATGGTCAGCTTAGTACAGCCTGTCAATTCGACGTGAGTCTTTAGCCCTTCAGTTCACCTGGGTTAACTGTTGTTAGGTGTTTCTGAGAAGTGAAAATGAATGAACCTTTTATATAAAATTATATTGCTACCACAAAGATCTTATTTGTTTATCTGAAATCATATAATAATAATGATTATGCACAGTTTTCAGTTTCTCATTGGTTGTCATCTAATGATAGGATACTATTACCAAAAATTTCAGTTGTTTACTAGCATGTGTTTTCTCTTAGCCTCTTCATCCAGTTTCTGTTATGTGCTTACCTTGTCACCTGTTGGAGTGCCATTATCTCCTTGCTTCTTAACCTCGTTTTCATTTCTTCCTTTGCCCTTTGACTTATTTCCCTTTTTCCTTTGTTCCCTTCCCTCTTTTATTCCTTTTATTCCATTTTTCTGTTGTCACCAACGGGTCTGTCACCTTCAAGCTAATATCATATTTATCTTCAAGCTAACGTCATATTATTTCCAACACCATGGTTTAGTTTGGAGCAGAATCTTCATTAACTTATTGTAGTTGGTACAAAGTAACACTACCTGATTTTTGAATGAATGTTATGTACACCGAGTACCTCATAACAGGATCATGATCATTTCTGAGCTCGTTGGGGTTAGTACTGTGTTGGACGCTCCACTTTGCCTGGAGCCACTGATTGTGTTTCAGGTGACAGTTTACACGTATCTTGCTTTCTTGATGTGAAATCCAGTAGCCTTTTCTTTCCCTTTTTATAGTCCAGAAATATTAAGTCGTTCACAGACTCAGACACTAGAGAGTTTGGAATTCATTCCACAGCATGTTGGTGCCTTCTCTGTGGAGAAATATGATGACATCAGGAAATATTTAATAAAGGTAAGCTAGAGTAAAAATTACACTGGTCTTGTGAATTAATGATTCACCTACCACAATATATCATTCAGATAGACTCACAGCTTAATGTTATTCTATCCTGTTTTTTCATCCTGTGCATTTCTTTTGTTAATTATCTAACTACCAAGATTACATTTCTACCTAAAGATTGTCCCATTATTATGATAGAACATTTAAGCTTTTTTAAGGCATTCAAGGGGCTTCTTAAGAAATAAAATTAGAGTTTAAAATTGCTTTTTGTTAATAACATTAGCAAACTAGAGATTGTGTAAGTAAAGCATGCTGCCCTCACCCCTGGATAGGCTCTTTGCTTCCTTCCAAACCTTGAAAGACCAGCTACAATTTAAAGTGTGATATATATTGATGGGAAGTGCAGGAAGGAGTATTCTGAGAAGTCAGGGGGAACTGAAGGATGACTCTTTGAGAGTATCATCAACAGTCAGTGTTTAGTTTTCTCCAAGGTAACATTTTGTATCATTTTTGTGAAGTTTAAAGTATATTTGAATCTTTTTAAAATTTTGTATTTTTTTTTTTTTTTTAGAGATGGGGGCGTCTCACTGTGTTGCTCAGACTGGCCTCAAACTCCTGAGCTCAATCGGTCCTCCTGCCTCAGCCTCCCTAGTAGCTGGGACTATAGGCATGAGCCACCACATCCAGCAGAGTATTTCTTTTAGTGGTATTCCATATCAGTACTTCCAAAGCTTTTTGCCCAAAATGTTAAGGAGATTCTTTGATCAAGATTAGGAACTCCAACTTCATATAACTGGGGTAGACTCAGTACTTTCAAAAAAATTAAAATATTTGAATATTCCTGGTCCCAAATACTTGACATTTTGACAATTGTTTGTCATTTATGAAGTTGTTTCTTATTAATGGATTGTTTCTGCTGTTAATGCACATTGACTGACTTCATTGATTCTCTTCCTACTCAGGCCTGTGACACTCCTCTGCACCCCCTGGGCAGGCTTGTGGAGACACTGGTTGCAGTGTATAGAATGACATATGTGGGCGTAGGAGCCAACCGCAGGTTATTGCAGGAGGCTGTAAAGGAGATTAAGTCCTATCTTAAGCGAATTTTCCAGCTGGTGAGGTAAGAGAGCTTTTCACTAAAGTCTGTGGCTTATGGAATACTATTTTATACCAATGCTTGGGTAGTTTCATCCTGAGTCATCAAGAAAATAGTTTTATGCCACAGTCCTTTAATAGATTAAAAAAGAAAACATGTTTTAAATGTATGCGTAAGCTATAAACATGAAAAAGATGAACCTTAGCTATCGTTATTTATTTATTTTTATGTCTTTATTAAGTGTAACAGAAAGCTAAAATAAATGTTTGGGGTTTTTAAATTCCAATTTTGGTATGAAGTATAGTAGTCGTCTTACTTGGATTCAGTCTCTAGGCAAAATCAGGTATCTAAAACCCAACCACAGAGTAGATAAAGTTTAATATAAAGTTTTGTCCCTGAGTTTTTGTGTCTTGTCCTTTGGCAACAGTATCACATACATTCATTTGTTTAACAAATCTTTATGGAGTGTTTCTATGTAATAGCGATCATTCTAGCCTCTCAAGGGATTTATCAGTGAACAAAGACGATCTTTGCTGTCATGGAGCTTACATTCTAATGGGGGGAAAGAGTCAACATAAAAAACATATGTAGTATGTCAGATAGTGACTAGTGCTATAGAGAAAAATAAAGGGAAAGAGTACTAGACGTGAGATGCTATTATTTTAAAGAGAAGGTCAGAGCAGGCTGACTAATACGGTGGTGGTATTTGAGCAGAGACTTCGAAGAAGGCAATTAAATGAGACAGTAAGCATCTCTGGAAAGAGAGTTCCAGGCAGCAAACAGATTTAAGCTTGTGAGATAAAAGATCTTTTTACTGAGTTGAAGCCAACAAGTAAATACTATAGTGAGATAATTATACAAAAGTTTATAAATTTGTCCCAGAACTTCCATATATTGTTTGCCTCAACATATGGAAATATTTCAGGTTTTGAGGGAGAAGTGATCTATTAAAAAGATCACTAGCCTGGGCTAGCTCTGACATTAGCTAGATGAGTATAATGAAAATAAGTGTCCTGACCTTTTTTCGTTTTTTCAACTATATAATTAGGTCAGATGGAGGTGCAAGATGTAAATCTACAGCAATAGAGAAGACTGCATATTGCCTTTAAAGGGCCAAAATTAAAGTCTGTAAAAATAAGAGAAAATAAACTTATTTATGGTAGAGTCCACTAACCTACAAGAAGTCAGAGTTAAAGTCTATGGCAAAACTCGAGGCTCAGGAAAAAAAATTCCTCACCAATTTATCACCTTGATCATTTGAAAAATTAATTTTCGACAACTTTTAAAAACATATTTTTAAATTTTATATTGAGTACAGAGGGAAATAATAGACACTGGGGACTCTAAAAGAGGGGAGTGTGTGTGGGAGGGTGAGGGTTGAAAACTTTCTTATTGGATACAGTGTTCACTGTTCAGGTGATGGGTATACCAGAAGCCCAGACTTTACCACTACCTGATATATCCATACAACACAACTGCATATGTGCCCCCTGAATCTATAAAAATAAAATAAAACTTTACATTGTATCTTCTGTAATTAATCATTTTTTCCCCTAATGTTGGACATTTAGTTTCCATCAGTA
Source organism: Colobus angolensis palliatus (assembly GCF_000951035.1). Taxonomy (NCBI): domain Eukaryota; kingdom Metazoa; phylum Chordata; class Mammalia; order Primates; family Cercopithecidae; genus Colobus; species Colobus angolensis. The sequence continues at coordinate 7,373,804 of NW_012116266.1, forward strand.
TTTGCTTATATTCTAGAATAGTAGTCCTTGCTCAGAGTTAATATAAATTGACCTCAGATGAGATTTGCCAGTGAGGAACACGTATCTCATACAGATCGGAATTCTCCCTTCCTTAGTAACTAGACAGAAGAAAATCATAGCACGTGAAGATTTTGTAGTGGTATTATTCATTAGCTGCATTCTTAATTTTATCCTGTCAGAAACATCGGTTTTCTCAGGGAACTAAAATACTTAGTTGATAATAAAGCTTGCTTTCATAGCTAATGGAAATGTGTTTTTATGCTTTTCAACCCCCTAGAGGTATGATTGTATAATTATATTTTTTGTTCTTCTTTAGGTTCTTATTTCCTGAACTGCCTGAAGAAGGCAGCACAATTCCTCTCTCTGCTCCTCTGCCAACCGAAAGGAAGTCTTTTTGCACTGGGAAGTCAGATTCCCGATCTGAATCACCAGAGCCAGGGTAAATGGAGTTGGGTGGGGACAGTGAAGAAAGGGAGTGGTGACTAGATGATCTTACCCAAAGAGCCCCAGGGAGAAAGTGTGTTCTCTAGGTCTATTTCCTCATTTCTAAAATGGTATGGTTGGGGCCAGCCACAGTGGCTCACACCTGTAATCCCATACTTTGGGAGGCTGAGGTGGGAGGATTGCTTGATCCCAGGAGTTCAAGAGCAGCCTGGGCAACATAGGGAGACCCCATCTCTACAAAAATAAAAACATTAGCAGGGCATGGTGGCACACACCTACGGGCTGAGCTACTTGGGAGGCTGAGATGAGAGGATCACTTGGGCCAGGGAGGTTAAAGGCTGCAGTGAGCTGTGACTGCACCATTGCGCTCCAGCCTGGGTGACAAAGTGAGACCTGTCTCAAAAAAAAAAAAAAATGTAGCTGGGTAGGTGTCCCCTCTGAGGTCCCTCTTAGGTCTCTCAAGTACCATTAGCCATACCCCAGGAAAAAGCAACCACAGATGATCTGAGCACAAAGGCTGCTTAGCAAAGGAAGTAACATCACACTGACCTAGAATAACCTCAGAGAAATCAGCCTTAAAATGGAAACAAAGTAGGTTTTCAGTTAGATTTTTAATTCATGAAAAGAATTCAGTTTCCTCCAAGACAAAATTATAGGTAATGTCCTTCTATCAACTCCATATGTAAAGAGCAGAGTAATATTATAACTTCTTTAAAACTTCCCATCTCTACTTTTGACTTTTTGAAACTGAAGCTGTATCTTGGATTCTGTATTCAATTTTAATATGAAAAATGCTTCTTTCCTCCCACTCCATTATTTTGTAGTTATGTAGTAACGAGTTCTGGATTATTGCTTCCTGTGCTGCTACCTCGGCTTTACCCACCGCTGTTTATGCTTTATGCTTTGGATAACGATCGCGAGGAAGACATTTACTGGGAATGTGTCCTTCGACTAAATAAGCAGCCAGATATTGCTCTCCTGGGCTTTCTTGGGGTGCAGAGGTAAGTGTAGTAGTTATAAGCACAACCAAATGGTTTTAATTTAACATGCAAACAGCATTGTTGGAAATTTGGCACTTTGATATCTAATTATATATATGGCTTGTAATTATTTACTTTTTTGCATACTTCTTAATGAAAAAGTGATAGTTAATAATCTTTCTGAGAATATTTGGAGATGATTATGAAACCTACTGATTTTTCGGAATGTGTTTTTTATTATATTTTCATATATATAGTTTTTTCATGCTGAATTGTTCCACTGTGAAATTTGTAGATTATGCATCAATGCCGCACTTTAAAAATTTATTCTAGTTT
>NW_012116266.1:7376604-7394962 GCF_000951035.1 Colobus angolensis palliatus
GCGCCCGGCCTATTTTTGTACTTTCTTAAAATGTTGTGCTTTAATTGTTTTCAATGGAATAATTCAGTAGTAGAAATGAGATAAAACTGAGTGAAGGAAAAATATTTGGTAATATCTGTAATGCGTAGGGTTATTGGGATATAGAATGACAAATCCCTTAGGGAGATGATAAAAACTCTTAAATCTCTCCTGGAATGTTTATAAAAACTTAACCTGTTGTGGAGCAGTTCTTTTTAATGGGGACAGGGAAGCCAATATAGCTGTCAACTATTTTTATGGGAATTTTGTCTACCATAAGTAACAACATATATTAACAATTTATGGATTCCATTATAGGAAATTTTGGCCAGCAACCTTGTCAATCCTTGGAGAGAGTAAAAAGGTATAGCAAATTTTCTTTTCCTCAGCAAATATGGTTTTGTCTAATGGGGAGGATTTGAAATAGCAAAACTGTTTCATTTTACTTTGATAGAACAGTACCCAAGCTTGTGTTTGCATCTGTTGTTACCAAAGACCTGCACTCTGACATCAATATCATTTATTTTTGTTGTTGCAGAAAATAGTTTTCCTCCTTGACCTTCACTCCCTTTTTTGCAGGTTTTGCCAACCACAAAAGATGCTTGTTTTGCCTCAGCAGTAGAATGTCTGCAGCAGATCAGGTAATCTCTGATTTGTTGAAAAGCCACACAAATCAAAGTAGTGCTTGATTGAGCACTATTGAGATATCATTAATACAGTCTTATCTTTACCTAAGCCTTAAGCATCCCCACTTTATATGCTGATGGTGTCAAACTCAACCTGGAAATCGGAAAAGCTCTTTTGAGACCCTTGGATTATCTTTTACTCTAAAATGACCTTGCATTTTCAAAAGTAGTGGAGAGCCATTCCAGAAATTTATCCACATAATCACATCTTTAGCCAATGGGAAATGAACCAAATTTCTCATTCAGAAAAGAGCATATATTAGGAGAATGAGATTTCACGTGGGTAGAAGGAAACGATATATGAATCGTGGACAGTTGGAAGCTACTTTTCTCATAGCACCATGGGAGTACAAAGTCATTCTTTTTTTTTTTTTTTTTAAAACGGAGTCTACTCTGTCATCCAGGCTGGTGTGGCTGGATCTCAGCTCACTGCAAGCTCCGCCTCCCGAGTTTATGCCATTCTCCTGCCTCAGCCTCCCGAGTAGCTGGGACTACAGGCGTCCGCCACCTCGCCTGGCTAGTTTTTTGTATTTTTTAGTAGAGACGGGGTTTCACTGTGTTAGCCAGGATGGTCTCGATCTCCTGACCTCGTGATCCGCCCATCTCGGCCTCCCAAAGTGCTGGGATTACAGGCTTGAGCCACCGTGCCCGGCCTAAAGTCATTCTTTCTAACGACTCATAATGCCTAAGTGTCCAGGTTAAGGCACGTGAACCCTAGGAGGGAATATTATCAAAAAAACATGATCATATGTCTTTATTAAGAAAATGACAGGATATCTTTTTGTCGTTGTTTCTATAACAGCACAACATTTACCCCATCAGACAAACTTAAGGTCATCCAGCAGACTTTTGAGGAGATCTCTCAGAGTGTCCTGGCATCACTGCAGGAAGACTTCTTGTGGTCCATGGATGACTTGTTTCCCGTTTTCTTATATGTGGTGCTACGGGCCAGGTAACTGGTTTATGACTTTATTATTAGTGTGTCGTTATTTTTAAAAGCCTGCTGCTTGCATTTTCTGAAGTGACCACAGGAGTATGCTCTTCTACTAGAAAAACATTGATTAACCCGTTGCACTATGGCATTACCTTCTTATTGAGCTGTTCTTTCTTTTTCCCATCAACTAGGTTCAGAAGGAGAATGGACATGTAAGTGAAAATAACTCAGCATCTTTTTCTCTTTGGGGCAGGATTAGGAATTTAGGCTCTGAGGTACACCTCATTGAGGATCTAATGGACCCCTATCTTCAGCATGGGGAACAGGGTATAATGTTCACCACCTTGAAGGTGAGTGTAGTTATTATTTAATACTTTTTTATCTTCATATCTGTCTTTCATTTACCATATTATAAATGCCATTAACCACTTTTTTTTGTATAAAAGTTTAATGCAAACCTTAAATACCTTTAGAGCACATTTTGTTCTACACTTTAAAACATTATATAGTATATTAAAGTAGGATAAGCCAGTTGTTCCTCAAAATACTAAAGCAAGTTCTTCATTATCTAATCCTCCTTGTAAATTGATCATTCAAACTGTTACAAATGCTTACATTTATATAAATAATTGTAACTCTAAAAAAGAAACAGAAAGGATTCTTAAGGTACAAGAAAGTTTCCAGCAGAAGTGCTATTTAATGGAACAAGGGTAAAACACAGAAGGCAGTATGTAAATGAATTTGAATTCCATCTTCTTTCTTTGCCTTGTATTTACTGTAACCAATAGATTACAGATGAGCTTCTTTGATCTACATGGCCTGGAGAGATTGTTAGAAGTCATTTGTTTCCCGCCTTGATTTTTCTTGGAATTTGGAAGAATCACTCTAAAGTTTATTGAAAGAACAGCAGACAGAAAGTGCAAAAACACTTGTGAAAAATGAGAAAGAATAGACCTACTCTTCCAGTTAGTAAAATTTATAAAATTAGAATAATGAAGATAAAATAGTATGTGACTGTCACAGGAATACACAATTACCTAAATAGAATGGATAGCTCCCATATAAACACTATCGTAACAAAAACTACACATGAAAGTGGAAACACCAAACACAAAAATGGAAAAGAGGAATTATTTCACAAATGGTAAAACAAAGCATTGGATAGCTTATTAGCAGTTTTGGAGGGAGGGTAGAAGAGCAAATCATAAATGCTTCGGGGTTTAAATATAGAGAAAGGAAGAGAAAAGGAAAGACAGGTAAATTAAAATAAGAAAAAGAACTAGAATTCAATGTCAGGTTTCTGACCTGGGTTAACTTTTTAAACTTTTCAACTAAAATACCATTAATGCTTCTTTTTTTTGAGACAGAGTCTCACTCTGTCGCCCAGGCTGGAGCGCAGTGGTGCGATCTCAACTCACTGCAACCTCCACTTCCCAGGTTCAAGTGATTCTCCACCTCAGCCTCCTGAGTAGTTGGGATTACAAGTGCCTGCCATCATGCCTGGCTAATTTTTGTGTTTTTAGTAGAGATGAGGTTTCACCAGGTTGGCCAGACTGGTCACGAACTCCTGAATTCAGATAATCTGCCCGCCTCGGTCTCCCAAAGTGCTGGGATAACAGGCGTGAGCCACTGCACCCAGCCTACCATTAACACTTCTATTAAATAAACTGAAAGAGGGGAGAAACTGGGGAAAATATTGGCCACTGATGACTTTGATTATTAATGTTTACATTATATGAAGAGTATCTCTAAACAGATCACCAAAGAAGAAACTGAACTAGGAAGTTTACATGTAGAAAAATACTCAACATCACTGAAAATCATAGTACTGCAGATTTCAATAAGGGACCATTTTGTGCTGTTAAATTTGTAAGAATGTTTTAAAGTTACTGGTGGGGTTATAGTAAAGTCATTATTATTCCCACATTGCTGATAATGAGGTAAGTAGCCCATTTTGGAAAGCAATTGTTACTAACATAGATATAAACAATATTAAAAAATGTGGAGTTTGACTCAGTGGTTCTACTCCTGGGGATTCAGCCTAAGAAATTAAAGAATGGAAAATGTTACATGTTATCTGGATGTGCTATTCATTGGGGTATGAGTAATTCCCATACCTGGAAACTTATTCAGGGTGCTTCTTAAAAATGCGTTCCTGGAAGTTATGACTCCCCAGGTCTGCAGGGATGCTTAATCTGTATATTTATTAATCATACTAGGTGATTCTAATTAGAGTTGTACCTTTTAATGATTGGTATACTCTAAATGTCCAATCAATAACGGCAAATTGTGGTGTCTCTGCTTGGTGAAGAATGTTAGATAGCTTGTAAAAAAAAAAACTTTCTTTGTTTTAGAATAAGATGGGAAATGAAAAAATTTTGTCTATACTAATTACAAGTAGGCAAAAGGCAGCCACTAGATAGGGGAACTAGAAGGGAACAGGGAAAAGTGAAATTGGTTAAATCTGTTGGGCCATCAACTGAATTTGTTCATAAGGGATTTTGTTTCTTTAGACCCATATGCATTGCTCTCTTTATGTAATTTCTTTAAAAGTGAGTTTGAAATTGTTTTGAACTTTTTTCCAGGCATGTTACTACCAGATTCAGCGTGAGAAGCTTAACTAGGCTGCATAACAGCTTGAAAACTGGATTATCTACTACAGAGTGTTATAACACCATCTGGAGTCTTCCTGTAGTGGCAAAAAAGAACAGTGTTGAAATTGGAAAGGACTTTGTGTTATTTAGGTTGTTAGAATGAGCCTTACTAATAATAAGAGCCCTGAGCCCAGATATATAGTTTAAAGGAAGGATTGAAAAGGAGGTAAAAAATCAGATTAGACCAGTTCTTGGCCTATGATAAGTTCTAAAAATACCATTCATCTGCTATTTGAAAAAAGAAGAGGATATCCCTTCCTACAGTAAAGGGTATGTCAGCTACATAAAGCTGTAAGAAAAGCTTCCAGTAGAGCTTCTTATATTAAAGAAGTTGATGGATATTTTTGAATATCTGGTTTGCCTGAATCCACCTGCAGTTACCCCGATCCCTTTGCAAGAACCAGATCGTACTTGAAACTATAGTGACCACACTCTGCCTTCCTGAGTCCCTTCCAGTCATGTGTGCATCATGTTTCTTTGCCAAGGGAGGGGAGAAAGGAGCTTTTAAACTGCAGTTTTAACTTTTTCTAAGCTTTTTCTTTATGAGAGAAGTTCTGTGCAAAACTACCACATCCTGTCCCCGAAATGTGGAATGCATCCAAATAGGAGTCTTCTGCCTCTTGACTAAAAAGAACATAGGAATTTTGTTTTTGGTTTCTTTATCACGTTACAGAGAGTGAATACACTGGATTCAGACACCAACTCTGAGCTGCTAGGAACCTCATTTGTCCACGCACAAACGCTGTATTCCGAGGCCTGTGAATGGCAGCCTGAGGAGGTTTTGCATGCAGGCTGTGTTTTCGAGCAGGACTAACAATTGGGAAATAAGCAAAAAACTGCATCGATCCCCAGCCTGGTGTTGTTCTTCCCTGTACCTCACACTGAACTCAGGATGGGAAGAAAAAAGGAAACAAGCTTTGGCTTTTTCCATCTCAGAAGTATTGTGGCACCTCAACATTTCAGTGTTTTGCTTTTTAAAAAAATGCCCTATTGTAAGTTGTTGGTTTATACTGTATAAGTAACACTAGTAGTTGTTTTGAATAACATAGGTGCTCTTCCTCATCTCATCTCCTACACCGTGGTGAGCATACAGAGTGTCCTGATTTATGTTAAGTGACTGAAATGATAATTACTTTTGGAAAAGGATCATGGTTTTTGCTCTACTTTATAATCAAGACAAGTGTTTATTAAAATACTGTTTTGGAATGTTGGCTGTAATGTAACAGCAATTTTCGTAATAAAAGGCATTCATCTTTATGTGGTTGTTCTATGATTGTAGAAGAAATGAACAGGGCAACCTAAAAAATGAAAGGAAACCCACACTTAGTATTCTGTAGCCCACATTATAATCCATGCCTCTAAATACTGACCTGAGAAGTCCCTCTTCGGTTTTAGAAATCTCTGTCTTTAAAATAAACGTAAACCAATAGTTATAGCACCCTTTCTAGCAAAGAGCAAATTAACTTTCTGACCCCAATAACCCAAGGACATGGGTCTCAAAAGAAATCTATTATTTCTTTGAATGAAAAGCATATTTTGATAGTTACTCTTTATTTTTTTTCCCTCCTAAACAGATAGAGGGAAGAGAAGGTGAGGCTTTAAAATTCTGGTTAGAAACGTTAGATATTATCTCCTAGTTGTAATGTTTTCTCAAGAGGCCTTTCCATCTTGTTGCTGCCTCTACCAGAATGTGCCTGTCCACTGTTGGAAGGGGACCAACCCTTAAAGATCCGTTTATGTTAAATACTTTGCATTTACATTGGAGATTGTTTTGAGTTTCTGAACAAACACGTAAATAACCACATTTGGCTGGTAAAGACAAATTTACAGAATATCTGACTCTGGGCGGGGGTGGATAATAAGTGGAAATGGACAAACAAAAACTTGGAGACAAATTGACCCACTGTGAAGTTTTCTCCCGTTCTAGGAGAAGCTGTGTTACAATTCATCCTTTTACAGATGAAATTGTTCAGTTACTTTGGATTCTTCCTACTATATGCTTTTCAGATAGCGTATTAAAATTATAAATTTTGAAGTATATTGGAAGAAAAACCCTAAATCTCCAGGCCAGTGTTTGTAAATAGAAGTCCCCGGCACTCCTGCAGCAGTTTACAGTGACCATTCAGATGCGTGATGAATGCTCACAGCAGCCCAAGGATGCAGGTGTTATCCCCATTTCCCCCCATTTTTCAGACAAGCAGTGACCAAGATTTGCTCACTGCCAGAACTGGGACTCCAGCCTAGAACTTCCCTACTCCCTACTTCTCTAGAAGTTCAGTGCTTTTTGCTACTACAGCTGCCAGAGATGTCATTTCATAGCTGGTTATGTATTGAAAGTTCTTAAAAGTGAGTTAAAAATGAAAATCGTATTGAAACAAGTGTTTTTCACTAAATATGCTGTACTCAGAACACAAATGTATCACATTCCCAGCTTGTGTTTTCATCTATGATGAAGAGATAAGGAAAGCCATGTGTTTCATGTGGGTACGAGGGCTGATGACCCTCTGATAATTGCCATTTGGTCTCTACCTTTTGCCTTGCTGTTAGCAGTACCTTCCTCTCCTTTCTGCAATATCCCCTTCCAAATGCTCTTCCCACTGAGCACTCCCTACAGTATTAAGTTTTCAGATAAAGAAGTAGCTCCTATCTGAGATCGAAAACGCTATTTGTTAAGTTCAGAACAGTGGCTTAGGAGGGGATTGACCAGAAGGTACTGTTTTTGATGGGCTTCTGTTATTAGCTGAAGAGTCTTCAGTTTTCTCACCATAACATGAGAGATTTAATAAGGATAGTAGGTTATTGGATTATTTCCGGTCCCGCCACATTTTTTTTCTTTCATTAAAAATGCTATCTTTTCTTGTGGAATGTCTATCATCTTGAAATAATCAACAAAAATATTAGTGTTTTCTGCTGTTAACTATGTGTTAGAAATTTGAGAGAAAATACTAGAATGTAGGTTTGAAAATGATATAAATTAGACTTCAGTTCAAGGAATACTTAAGAAGATTGGTGGCAGGAAAGGCTTGTGAGTAATTTAGTTGTTAGGCTGGGTTAGGCATCTGTGGATTACATCAAAGAGGATGTGCAGAGGTTTTATCGGGAGCAGTGAGGTGACTTTGGCAGCTAACAGGCCACTAGTATCTTCTACTAACACTTTTGTCTGGATAGGAGCAACATTGCATGTTTACAGTCTTGCAGGTAAGAGACCTTGGCAAATAATCCTCAGTTACCAGAAGATGTATCCCGTAACTGCCTAGCTTGCCTGTCAGTTTTTAATAGCTAAAGATATAAATCTGGGTAATCTAACTCAAATGGCTTAGTTTCATTGTAACTCAAATGATATGGGGAATTTTATGATCTTGAAAGAGCAGGTTTTGCTTTGAGAAGCCATTTCTTAAGTATGGAATAATGAGTTGTCAGGAAGATTGAGTACAGTGGGCATTTGCCCTGGTCCTAATCAACAGCATTTGGACCCAGAGGAAGCCAGCTATTTTTGTAAGGGCCATTTCTCATCATTACGTTTTCAAGTGCTTTTTTAGGGTTTGTCTAGTAAAAAGCATTATTTTGAAAAGCAAGCATAATAAAGGTAAGGGGTTGTGGCATTTCATGGTACATTTTTAAAAGCTAATGGAAATACTGATTTTTAAAACAAGATTTAGGACAAATTCCTTAGGAGTCAGTCACACTAATGCATCTTCTGAGTCAAGAACTGGCTATCCTCTCTGTGTCCTCAGTCCAGAATTGCATGTGGTGGGGTGCTTACTTCTTTGCAGAATCAATCAAGAATTCTCACTCTCAAGATAGCAGAAATAGGTAAGTTTCAACTGACAAATCTGGTACAGAAGTCATGGAAAGGAAGGCAAGTCTTTTACCAGGCATCCGCATCTTTCAGGACTAGGGAAACAAAAGAGGAAAACTTGATTTTACTGCTTGTTAACTCTACTGAATACCTCTTTGAATGTCAGATTCCTTATCTGTAAAACAAAGGTTTTGCATTTGATTATCTCTAAGATCCCCTTCTGCCCCCAGTTTTAAAGTTTGACAGGGAAAGAGGTTTAAGTCAGGATACTAGGCCAGAGAGGAAAGGAAGGGAGGGCACAGGCCTCTGGAGTTCAGCTGCCTCCCACATCAGGATTGAAGTTCCAGCTGCTGGCTACTGCCTTGAGGGAGGTATCAGCCTTTTACTTCTGGATCTTGGCGTCTCCTTGTTCTACCCCTTCCCAACAACAACTGAACAGACCAAGTGCTTGCTATGGCCCAAGCACTGCTGCAGGTGAAGCTGCAGCGTGAACAAGATTTTAAACAACAGCTCTGCTCCCCAGGCCCTCTGCAGACATTACATCTGCAGGAGACAGACACTAAGTGAGCCAATGGATATGATGACTGGGAAAACGAGAAGTGCTATGAGGGCAAGAAGTTGCAACTGTTTTCTTAGCTACCTGGAGGGAGGGAAAATTATTTTCTGGAACTTTTTTTCTAGGAGTTTTGTCTTAACTTTGGCTGCCATAACACAATACCATAGACAGTGGCTTAAACAACAGAAATGTATTTTCTCATACAGTTCTGCAGGCTGGAAGTTGAAGATCGGGGTGCCAGCATGGTTGGGTTTTTGCGAGAGTTCTCTTCCTGGCTTTCAGATGGCCGGATTCTCACTGTGCCATCACCTGGCAGGGAGAGAGAGAACACATGAACTCTGATGGCTCTTACACAGACACTAATAACATCATGGGGCCTCTACCTCATGACCTTAACTAAGCCCAGTTACCTCCCGAAGGCCTCATCTTCAAATACCATCAACAGTGGGGATTAGGGCTTCAACATCTGAATTGGGGGTGGGGACACAACCTTCAGTCCACAGTAAGTTTGTCATGGGAACCTGAAGGTGACCAGGCAAGCACAGTTTTTAGAATTTACATAAGTTGTAGATTCGTGTAATTACTGTGTTTGCCTCTGGCTGAGAAACTCTGGGTCAAAACGAGCCTTTTAGAATATATGAATTAGTTATCTAGGTAGCCCTGAAGTTGGCTCTAGATTTATTAGAAGCTATTTTAACTATTGCATTCACTGAAGAAACCACCGTCTATGTGTGAAGCACAGTCTATCCGTAAAGCTCCCTCGCAATAAATTCATCTCGGAAATTTGTAGTCTCTAGTGCATGCCCCCAACTGCTGAATGGGTAGGCCTAGCTCAGCACAGTCGTTTGGGCATTAAATATGATAGAAATGCGGTCCACCTTATGATGTGCAAACAACAGTTGGCTTGTTTAATCTGCACCACTTCACCAAGGACGTGTGATTTGTGAGATGCTGGAGGGGAACCAATTGTAAGAGTCAGTCTGAGTGTCAGCCTCATCTGTCTACGCTGACTTTTGTCTGCTCTCTGGCAGGCACTCCATCTCCCTTTTCAATTTTCTACCCTGGAAGTGCTCCCCTCTGGGGAGGAAGATGAGTCAGATTTGCAACTGTGATGCTAAATGATTCAATAGAGGCAAAAACGCAGAACAGAGGAAAATGCATGGTTTAATTGGACTCAATTGCAAGTGGGCGGGGTAGGTGATGGAGGGCAAGTCAAAAGCATAACGATGTCAAGCTTTGGTAGAACCCAGCAAACTGGAAGACTTCAGGAGGATTGGAAAGGAATGTGTACGGGAAAGTTGTCTAAAATGCTGTAACAGCTTTCTGTGTTGCTCTTCTCACTGCCTTAGAATTTAGAGTCAAAATGATAATCTTTTCTTCTTTTAGACAGCCTTCCTGGCTTCAACCCACAATCTGTCTAGATTCTAGACAGCGGTTCTCAACCCTATCTATCCGAGTCAATACTCCAGTCTTTAGCAACTAATTTGAAGAGTTCCTTTTATAACAAAAACCTTAATTTATTCTTTATCGTCCTACTCTAACAATGTTGTTGGTCCCTACCCCTACCGCATACGCCTTGGTCATTACCATTTTGGTGCACTCTGGGCCCACTCCAGCTGCTAGCCCCTCCAAGCCCCTCTGAAGGTATACATGTTGCATGCTGGAAGAGCCAGAAATAACGCTCTCTGGGAAGGGGTCTCAACCTGTTGGCTCTCAACAGGGCCCAAGGGAGTGAGGGTATTTATACACCAAATTTGCCATTGGTGTATAAAAACCCTCATGTTGCCATTGGTGTATAAATACCCTCACTCCCTTGGCCCGTGTTCCCCCGTGGGATTAGGCTCTAGTTGCCCACAGTGGTTACTTCTTGATAACAACCTATTACTGGCTTTTTCCCCTTCCCTGCCTCAATACCCTACTCCCCATTGTATATTAAACCTGTGCAAAAGTGTCTTGTGTTTATATGTAAAGAAAAGTTGGTGTCTAGATTCAGATAACTACAGAGTTTTTTTGTTTTTCAGTGACATGAAAGTTATACAGGGCATGAGGTGATTCTTCATTGTGTAGGGCAACTTGTAGAAAACTTTGCTTAAAGAGCAGTAGGCATGTTTCCTTTGCCTCTGTTTTCTTAATCCCTTCCTCTCCTACCCTGCTGGCTGAAAGGTAGATGTGATGGCTGCAGCTGCAGCTGCCATCTTGGGGCAGGTAGACAGAACCATACTACATCCTAGGGTGGCAGAGCAGTGAGCTGGAAGGAACCTATTCCCTGAGAACTTCATGGAGCAAGGCTGCCCTATTAGCCCTGCATTCTCTCTGTCTCTGAACTTTCACATGAACAAGACTATAAAATACTCTGCTAAGCCAAAATTATTTTGGGTTTCTACTTCTTGAAACTAAATCTACCTAAAGCAATATCAAAAATAAACATTAAAATAAGCATTTCAAACTAATTTTCAAAGACTGGTACTAAATCTGATAGGGTTAAGAAAACTGTCTAGGTCAGGTGCGATGGCTCACACCTATAATCCCAGCACTGAGAGAAGTCAAGGTGGGAAGATTGCCCAGAAGTTGGAGATCAGCCTGGGCAACATAGTGAGACCACATCTCTACAAGAAGTTAAAAATTAGCTGGGTGTGGTGGCACATACCTGTGGTCCCAGATACTCGAGAGGCTGAGGTGGGAGGATCGTTTGAAACTAAGAGGTCAAGGGTGCATGATATGAGCCATGATCACTGCACTCCAGCCTGAGCAACAGAGTGCGACTGTCTCAAAAAAAAAAAAAAAAAGGAAAAAGAAAACTGTCTAGACTCTATACAGATTGTAGGATTGAGCCAGGAAAACACTCTAAAAATAAAACCAAACTAAACAAGAAAACAGATCATTACAGTGTTGTCTCTAAATTCTGAGTGTGCCTCAGTAACAACCCATAATTCATGCAATTGTGACCAGACCAGCTAGTTCTATGAAGAACTATAAGGTGCAATGAGAGGAAATGGGGTACCTGAGTGCAGCTGGTCCACGGAAGACTTTTCTGAGCTCTAGGTAAAGTCAACTGAGTAAAGAGGTGGAAGATAAATAAATGTAATATTTGTCATTTATGTTTTAAAAATGGGTAGGGATGGTTTCCAGGAAATCAATTCTTGTCAAAGGCTAAAAAAGTGTTTTAAAACATGGAGTTAGGGGGAGCATTTTATGCAATAGTCATTTTCTCTTTCACGCTGCTGGTGATGGTTAAGAGTAGGCACCACAGGGGAAGACTGTGTTTCGTTTGATGTGTACCCCAATGTGTCGCACAGGGCCTGGCTTCTGAGGAAATGCTGTTGAAACTATGTTCCAGTGTGCTGAGAGCTGGTGGCCAGTGTGACTGAGTGAGCTGTGTGCCGCGTATTGACCTGCTTCCTAGTCCTGAATTCCTTTTGGAAGCTCCGGCAGGGAGGATGATACAGTCAGACAAAGGAGCAGATCCACCAGACAAGAAGGACATGAAGCTTTCTACAGCCACCAATCCGCAGAATGGTATGTGTCACCAGGGCTCCTTTTCTAGACCAGAAAGTAGTATCACCTCTGACATGTGATCAAATCAATAGGCAGAAATCCTGACAGACTTACTGCGATCCCTATGAGGACCTTGTACGTTTTTTGTTGCACTACTGCCCTAACAGTGATATCTTTAAGAGCAAATTTCAAGCCAGGAAGGAAATAAACAGACATGGTGGATTCAAAACCTTTTTTACCCTTACCCAACAATGTTTTATGTAAAACTTAGAACTTCTTAAGATGTTCACATTCAAAATATCACTACAACACTACAAAAATACTGTAAAAAAAAAAAAAGAACATTCACTAAAATCTGTTTAGACCCTTTAATCAGGAGAATACTGAGCTTTGCTTTAAAAATCTATTGGGAATTAGAATTTTTCAATATCATTCTCAGTAAGAATTTTTTGAGAGGATGAAATGACTCATGTTTGAGTTAGAGAAAGAGGATACAGAACACAACTAGATAATTTTGGGATAAATGACAGTCTGGTAAGATGGGGGAGGGGAAAGCAATCATTTTCCTTTCATGACATCTTACATCTGCACATCACGATCTATTATTTTACTCAATGTTAAGGACACTATGACAAAGCTAGCACCTTCTCATCTTGGGCAAAGAAGCTGGGTTTCGGATAGTTATGTGACTTTGTGACGTTCACAAAGTAAGAGATGGAACAGGGCTTGAAGTCAGATCTTTTGGTCTGAAATCAAGTGTCATTTCCACTCCTGGTGAGACCCCATGGCATGCCCCAGCTGTCTGAGTTGCCTTTCACATTTACACCTGCACCTGCCACCCTATCACTGCTCTCTTCCTTTCCTAGGCCTCTCCCAGATCCTGAGGCTTGTGCTGCAAGAGCTGAGTCTGTTCTACAGCAGAGACGTGAATGGAGTGTGTCTCTTGTACGATCTCCTCCACTCGCCATGGCTTCAGGCTCTGCTAAAGGTGAGTGCTGTTTGCTCAGAAGCCTTTGCTTGCTGAAGGGGTTGTGGGGAGTGTGTAGAAAATGACTGTTTCAGTCCATTCAGGCTGGATAGCTGAATAGTTTATAAACAACAGAAATTGATATCTCACAGTTCGGGAGGCCAGGAAGTCCAAAATCCAGTCGGCAGCAGATTCAGTGTCTTTTGAGGGCTCCCTCTCTGGTTCATAAATGGTAATTTCTTGCTGTGTCCTCACATAGTGAAAGGGGCTAGCCAGCTCTCTGGGGTCTCTTGTATAAGGGCGTTAATCCCATATTCATGAGGGCAGAACCCTGATGACCTATCGGCTCCCAAAGACCTTACCTTTTTTTTTTTTTTTGAGACAGAGTCTTGCTCTGTTGCCCAGGCTGGAGTACAGTGGCGCAATCTTGGCTCACTGCAAGCTCCACCTCCCAGATTCACGCCATTCTCCTGCCTCAGCCTCCCAAGTAGCTGGGACTACAGGCACCCGCCACCACGCCTGGCTAATTTTTTGTATTTTTAGTAGAGACGGAGTTTCACCATGTTAGCCAGGATGGTCTCGATCTCCTGACCTCATGATCTGCCTGCCTTGGCCTCCCAAAGTGCTGGGATTACAGGCATAAGCCACCGCGCCCGGCTGACAGAGTCTCACACTGTTGCCCAGGCTGGAATGCAGTGGCCTGATCTCAGCTCACTGCAACCTCCACCTCCTGTGTTCAAGCGATTCTCCTGCCTCAGTCTCCTGAGTAGCTGGGATTACAGGCACCCACCACTATACTTGGCTAATTTTTGTAGTTTTAATAGAGATGGGGTTTCATCATTTTGGCCAGGCTGGTCTCAAACTCCTGACCTCAGGTGATCTGTCCGTTTCAGCCTCCCAAAGTGCTGGGATTACAGGCATGAGCCACTGCACCCAGCTGGCCTTACTTTTTAATATCATCACCTTGGGTTGAGGATTTTAACATATGCATTTTGGAAGTACACGTTCAGATCATAGCAGCTACTTACCCAATGGTGTCATGTATCAACTGGCAGGAAATTTCAACTTGGAAAAAGTTCTCAGAAGGCAACTCTCAGAGAAGAGCTACACAAACTTCTTAGCTTGGGAAGGAATTAACTTAGGTGGAGAAGAGTACGGTAGCCCCTTCCTTTTCTCCCCACAGCTCTTTTTCTCCCAGAGGCCCCCTGGAATCACAAAACAGCCACCACAGTGGTCACTGGCAACACTGTATCAGCTGGCTACAACCGTTTGTCCTTGCAGCAACTCTGGATACATGAAAATGCTTTAAAAAATTATTTCTCTTTGTCTGTTAAAGTTAGAAAGTAAGATATCTACAGTTCTGTTTAGGTATGCTAAAATATCTTATTCTGAGAAGTTTCTTCTGGCCCAGTGTGATGATGGCTCACACCTGTAATCCCAACATTTTGGGAGGCTGAGGCAGGTGGATCACCTGAAATCAGCAGGTCGAGACCAGCCTGGCCAGTGTGGTCAAACCCTGTTTCTACTAAAAATACAAAACATTAGCCAGATGCAGTGGCATGCAGCTGTAATCCCAGCTACTCTGGAGACTGAGGCACGAGAATCACTTGAACCTGGGAGGCAGAGGTTGCAGTGAGCTGAAATTGAGCCACCCCACTCCAGCCTGGGTGACAGAGGGAGACTCCATCTCAAAATAAATAAATAAATAAATAAATAAATAACTTAATTAAATAAAATAAAGTTTATTCTTTTTTTAATTTGGCTAAAATTCCATGCACTATACAATAGCATCTAGTAGATAGTAGAAAAATAGATAGTAGATGCTACTACCATAATTTTGTTGTTCTGAACAAATGTTATTAAGAAAGATCCTTTTGAAGTTATTTTTTGGGATGTGAGTATTTCCTTCACATTACGTGTGAAATGTGGTCCGTCTTATAATGCATGTTAGTATTATTTAATAAAAGTGGCAACGTCTTTAGCATGAACAAAGAAGTACTCTTCACAGCGCTTGTTATAAAACACCTGATTTCTATCAGGCATTTTTCCCACAGGATCAGCTAAGATAGGAGTTTTAATTTCATGATGGGCATTGTCCTTGCTCACCACTGCTAGGCCCTTGGTGAGTCATCCAATCAGCCTTCATCACTTCCAGGTAAACCTGAGTGTGGGCCCTGAGATACAGCAGGGAATCAGCATTGTCACAGATCTGGATAGAAAAGGCTGGGGGCTCAGCTGGCCCCTTGGTCCTTATTTCTTCATCTGTAAGAGAAACTCATTTCCTAAAATAAGATCAAGGGCTGCACTGCAGAGCTCGGCAGGCTTTGGTGTCCTCAACCCACCCCTAGATCTTGGTATGGAAAAAAATTCCCAAGGGTCTGCAGAGATGAAGTTGGAATTTTTTAAAAATGAACTTGTATGGAGAATTAGGAGAGGAATGGGAAATAGCCCCAAAGAGCAAAGTGGAGTACAGAGACGCGTATGTGGCACACCTGCCTCTTATTAGAACCTTCAGTGGCCCTGAGCCATGCAGCTCGCATGCTGCACAGGTGCCCAATACAGGGGTCCTCACAGGTGTCTGGTCCCAAAGAGCCCCTCCTTTAAGATGTTCCTTTATGCATCATCTATAAATCCCTATTGGTTGCAGCCCTGGACACCCTACCCTCACTCCGTTTAACAAAAGTAAAAGTTTGAATTTCTATCTTTTTGTTGTTGAGACAGAGTCTTACTCTGTCACCTAGGCTGAGAGTGCAGTGGCACGATCTCAGCTCACTATAACCTCTGCCTCCCAGGTTCAAGCGATTCTCCGGCCTCAGCCTCCCGAGCAGCTGGAATTACAGGTGCCCACCACTACACCCAACTAATTTTTGTATTTTTAGTAGAGACAGCATTTCACCATAACAGCCAGGCTGTCTCAAACACCTGACCTCAGGTGATCCGCCCGCCTCAGCCTCCCGAAGTGCTGGGATTACAAGCGTGAGCCACTGCGCCTGGCCTGAATTTCTTTTTATTACTGAAATGCTTGGGGAAGATCAATTTCCCAGTAACAGCCAATAATTAAGCCTTTGAAGTATTGGGGCCACCAAATTCGAGTTCATTTATCTTTGGCAACTAGAGACACAACTTACTAAACACCAACACACACCATGCAGTTGAGCTGTTGGTGCAGTTGCCTGGGGTGTCCCTTTCAGAGTCTTCAGTCCAAAATGGCAACAGTCATATTATCAGTATCAATTCCCCCTCCCTTGTCCTTCTGCAGATTTATGACTGCCTCCAGGAGTTTAAAGAAAAGAAACTAGTTCCTGCCACACCCCATGCACAGGCGTTATCCTATGAGGTAAGGAGGTTTTATTCCACAGAATAGTAGAGCCCTGATGTGGTGCCATTTAACCCGCATTGCTAGTTCAAATGAATTAAAGGTTCTAAGGAAAAGTTTTACTGATGACTATAAAATAATTTAATATTTAATAAAATAAATAAATAATAAATAATAAATAATTTTTTAAATAAAATAATAATTTTTTTTGGAGACAGAGTCTTGCTCTGTCACCCAGGCTAGAGTGCAGCAATCTTGGCTCACTGCAACCTCCGCCTCCCGGGTTCAAGCTATTCTCCTGCGTCAACCTCCCCAGTAACTGGGATTACAGGTGCCCACCACCGCATCTGGCTAATTTTTGTATTTTTAGTAGAGACGGGGTTTCACCATCTTGGCCAGGCTAGTCTCGAACTCCTGACCTTGTGATCCACCCGCCTCAGCCTCCCAAAGTGCTGAGATTACAGATGTGAGCCACCACGCCCAGCCTAATAAATGTTTTTAATTGAACTTTAATATAAGGAAGAACATTGGCTGGATATCTCCCCAGATTAAAACACTTCCCCACCACCACCACCTACATATTTTTAGCATGTGTCCATTTCTTTCTTTGTTCCTAAATCTTGTACTCTATTTACCCTACATAAACAGGGTAATGTTATAGTAATAATTCTCAGATTTACATCTCTAGCCTGGAGATTTCCCCCCAAATTCCAGTCTCAAATATCCAGCTGCCTCCTCTCTATCTTACTTGGATGTCTAATGGACTCCTCCAGGTTCACATGTTCCAAACTGAGCTCCCGATCTTCCTCACCTGCCAATCACCCCCACCCACTCTTCTGGGAGCCTTTTCTATCTCAGAAATGACACCTGTGTTCTTGCAGTGCTCAGGCCAGAATCTTAGGGGTCATTTTGATTCTCTTTCTCTGATACCTCACACCCAATCAGATAGCAAATCCTCTCAGCTCTACTTTCAAAATATATCCAGGATCTCACCAAAATATATCCAGGATCTCACCACCCCATACCATCATCATCATCTCTTACATAGATAATTGCAAAATCGCCTCCTACCTGGTCTCTGGTGTCCACTCTTCCTCCCCTATAGTCTACTCTCAATGCAGCAACCAAACATATCCTCTCTGAAAGCAAGTCAAATCATGTCACTTCCTCACTAACACCCAAACCCTTCAAATGACGTCCCATCTCAGAGTAAACACCAAAGATTTTTTGTTTTTTTGTTTCTTTTCCAGAGTCTTGCTCTGTCACTTAGGCTGGAGTGCAGTGGCAAGATCTCAGCTCACTGCAACCTCTGCCTCCTGGGTTCAAGCGATTCTCCTGCCTCAGCCTCCCGAGTAGCTAGGACTACAGAAACCCACTATGCCTGGCTAACTTTTGGTAGACACAGGGTTTCACTGTGTTGGCCAGGATGGTCTCGAACTCCTGACCCTAAGCCATCCACCTGCCTTGGCCTCCCAAAGTGCTGGGATTACAGGTGTGAGCCACCATGCCTAGCCTAAACACCAAAGTTCTTACATAGCCAAACACGATCAAGCTGCCGTAACGGCATTGAAAACACTCAATGCTTTCCCCATTCACTCTTCTCCAGCCACCTTGACTCCTTCTTGTTGTTTAAATTCATCAGGCTGGGTGCGGTAGCTCATGCCTATAATCCCAGCACTTTGGGAGCCTGAGGCAGGCAGATCACTTGAGCCCAGGAGTTCAAGACCAGCCTGGCCAACATAGCAAAACCCCATCTCTCCTAAAAATACAACAAAAACAACAACAAAAATTAGCTGGACGTTGTGGTGCATGCCTGTAATCCCAGCTACTTGGGAGGCATGAGAATGGCTTGAACCCAGGAGGTGGAGGTTGCAGTGAGCCGAGATCACACCACTGCACTCCAGCCCGGGTGACAGAGCAAGACTGTGTCTCA
>NW_012116266.1:7395012-7417046 GCF_000951035.1 Colobus angolensis palliatus
AAAAAAAAAAAAAAAAATACAAATCATCAGACATGCTTCTACCTGGGGCCCTTTGCACTTGCCATTCCTTATGTCAGCAAAGCTCTTGCCCAGGTATCCACCTGATTTGTCCCTCATCTCCTTCCAGTCTCCACTCAAATGCCACCTTCTCAGTGAAGCTTTTCCTGGTCACCTATCTAAAACTGCATCCCCTCCTAGCACTCCCTAGCCACCTTCCCTGGTTTATTTTTCTTCTTAACACTTGTCACCATAAAACAAAACTATTTTACTTACATTTTCATTTGTTGTCTGTGTCTCCTCCCTAGAGTGTAAACTCTGTGAGAATGGAGATTTTTGTCAGCCGCTGCTGTTTTCACAACACCTAAAACAGCACCCAGCACATAGTAGTGTTAATAAATGTTTGCCAAGTGAATGAATAAATATAATCCATTTTATTATTTATTGCCCAAACCATATTAAAAGAAACAGCAAAAAAGAAAGAAAAAACTTCTACTCTCAAGTCCAGTAATCAACAACTCAAATTGTTCTCAGTTGTCCACAGGAAGAGCACGTATATAATATTTTATTCAGTTGAAATCCCAGTGAATGGAGGTAAACCTTTGTAAACTGCTTGTTTTCGTTTGACTGTAGGTAATGGGGCTGACTAAAGTCTTGAAAGGTCTTATGTCCTCTGAAAGCAGGTCTATGCCTAAAACACAGCAGAGAGATCAGAATTTTTTTCTGCTTAGCACTTTTTATTGTAACAAGTATTAAAATTGCTAATCAACTGATACTCTAAAAGAGAAATTATGATTCCCATTTTCTGTTTGAAGAATGGAGCATCCCATGGGATTAAGCTCTTTGAGTTCCCCAGGTATGTTCCTAGAGAAACTCATACAGCTTCATAAGCCTGCAAAGCATTGACATCAGCAAACAGCTATTATATTTTAGAGGCACTAGAGGAAAAATGCCTTGGTTCATATGCTATTACCAAATTGGTACATCCTCCATGCCTATGTGCCAGGACTGGGGCATTGGATTTAGATCCATCTCAAATCTTGAATTCTATTTGCTATATTAAAGTAGCAATTTTAATGAATAAAGAAGGATGGTAGGCTTTAATGGATGGCTTTAAAGATGAAAAAGAAGGCTCCAATAATAACTTTTTAAAGGTCAATATCATGTTAGTATATATGTTATCCAGCCTGGGTGAGGTTAAGTAGGTGATAAAGATTTTTTTAAAAATTTTATAATGTATGTTTTTCCATGAACCAGGTAGTGGAGTTATTACGTGAAACCCCTACTTCCCCTGAGATCCAAGAGCTGAGACAAATGCTCCAGGCTCCACACTTTAAGGCAAGTGCCTGCTAAAATAGAAAAGACGTCCCCATCTGGCACATAGACAAAGTTGGGAAGAAGAAATATATGTGATGGAAAATGTTCTCTCTGAATAATGTTCTATTACTGTACATGGGGACTGACCAACAGATTGTACTTAAATATGTGGGACTCAGATGTGACTAGCTCAGTGTTGTCAATCATGCAGCCAAGCCTGCTGTGTTTATGAGGAGGCATCCAGAACTTTCCATGGTGCTTTGTTTCCCCTACAAAGCTATTGCCCATCTAAAAATCTTGGGTAGCAAACAGGTAACATTCTAGTTTTAGAGAAATACCTCCATGCTTCCTTTCCAAAGTGGGACTACTTTAAGTTTTAGATAATGTGTGTGAAGGTGTTTAGAACATACAGTATAATGATGATTATCCCTGTGAAAGGGTTTATGAAGAACATTTGATTGTAGAACAGAAACCTATCTCTTAGTACTTACAGATTTGAGACCAATTTATCAATAAATTAGAACTTTAAGAGAATGTCTGCATTTGGAGTGCTGGAATTTATCAGTCAAAAATTACAGTTCACAACACAACCACCAGTCATCAAATATCCTCAACGGCACACACTACTTAGAGAATTTTCTGAGTTCCAACTAAATTCTGTCTACCAATCTCCATCAGGGTGGCAAAGGGACAGCTTCCCCACCCCGTGAAATGAAGAATTTAACCTAATGGGCTAGTCAAAGAAACTCTTTGATCATAAGCTATGATCAAAGAGTTTGATCATATGAACTTTGCATTCTGTACCACAAGCCCTTGAGTGTTACTAACAAATTAAACCAGCAAGATATTTTGATTACTGCCCTTCATTCTGCCTTAATTAGGGAAAATATTATGAAAGTTGTTTTGTAGTTGAAACTCCACAGGAGCATCACAGATTACATGGGCTGCCAGGAAATCAGAATGTCGTGGCGTAATACATTTTAGCAGAAATGAAAGAGTGTATTGTGCATTGCTTAACCTCTCTGTGCCTTATTTCCTTATCTGCAAATTGAGGACAATTAATGTACCTGCCTCATAGAATTATTGTGAAGATTGGATTAATTCATATAAAATGCTTCACACTGTGTCTGGCATGTCTGTGTTGATGTTTGTTGTTGTTGTTGTGTCTTAGATAGTATTGAGTCACTATCTTCTAGAGGGGCTTGGCCCGTGTGTGACATTTGTTCACCTTTTCCTTCCCTGTGTCCAGGCCTTGCTCAGTGCCCATGACACGATAGCTCAGAAAGATTTTGAACCCCTTCTCCCTCCACTGCCAGACAATATCCCTGAGAGTGAGGAAGCAATGAGGATTGTTTGTTTGGTGAAAAACCAACAGCCCCTGGTAAGGAAATCATTTTTTATATTTCCATTTAGGATATGCTTAGGTTAATTGTGAACCAAATTATATCTAGTGGTTACTTGGGCAGTAGTCTTGCCTGTGATCACATATACAGTGATAATAACAGCTGTCAGCTCCACAGGTTTTGCCTGTGGTTTCAAACATATTACATGTCATAGTGTTTTCTCTAAGGAAAGATTTCAGCTTAGTGTTTTTCTTTTGTGAAAAGTAAGATGAGATTTATAAGACATTTTTGTGAGAAATAAGACATACATATATTATTTTAATATTTGGGCTGGGTGTGGTGGCTCATGCCTGTAATCCCAGCACTTTGGGAGGCCGAGGTGGGTGGATCACGAGGTCAGGAGATCGAGACCATCCTGGCTAACACAGCAAAACCCTGTCTCTACTAAAAATACAAAAAATTAGCTAGGCATGGTGGCGGGCGCCTGTAGTCCCAGCTGCTTGGGAGGCTGAGACAGGAGAATGGCATGAGCCTGGGAGGCGGAGCTTGCAGTGAGCCAAGATTGTGCCACTCTGCTCCAGCCTGGGCAACAGAGCAAGACTCCTTATCAAAAAAAAAAAAAAAAAATGTGGCTTTCTGACCTATGCATGTATTTTACTCAATTCTAATGCATTTGCCCATTTCCTCCTATAATAATGAGAATGTAAGGAAGGTATTAATTTGATTTTCTAAGAACAGTCCCTCTAATTAGGTTTTAATCATGGGAGGTTTCTGTATCTTTGGAATAATCTAAATATTCTTTTATGTTTATGTGGTTGGAATGAGACTGCTGGAAGCCAAAGTTGAATGGCCTTTCATTTGTGATGGCATGCTATGACTGCCAGGCCACAGGGCACTGTGTAGCCCCTCTGTCCTGGTTGGCATGAATAACCTCGTTTGAAAGACCAGAGCTGCACTGATTGAGGGAAGCCACCTGAAAAATGGTCATGTTAGGTAACAGAGGGATCACGTCTCTTCTCTCTTCAGGGAGCCACCATCAAGCGCCACGAGATAACAGGGGACATCTTGGTGGCCAGGGTCATCCACGGCGGGCTGGCGGAGAGGAGTGGTAAGCTGGAGCAGCCAGGATCGAGGGCTACCAGAAAAACGGGAAATCCTTGACTGTTCAGGCTTCTTTCCAGAGAAATCCCTCTTTCTTAACTTGGGTCAGGGCTTTAGTGAGTTCCGTTGCTTAGATAGAAGCAGTAAAGAAAGAAGAAACAAATATTCCAAAGAAATCTTACTCCTCTCCTTCACTGAGTCCTTCGCATTCTAGGTACCACATTAAAGTCTCTCAGTTTACATTCTCATGGCAACCTCAAAGGTAAGTATTATCATGCCATTGTGTAGATGAGGAAACTGAGGCTCAAAGAGATTACAAAACTAACTTGCTCAAAATTACACCATTTGAGTCAGGATTCAAATACAGATCTGCCTGGCTCTATATTCCCAACTTTTCCTCTACACTCTGTCCTACTTTCAGAAAGGCATAGCTCTTTCCCATCTTGAAATGCCTTTTGCTCATACTTTCTACCAGTTAACCAGGTTTTCATCCTTTCACTGCTGTCCTTCTTTAAGCTTTTTTTTCTTTTTTATCTTTTTTTTTTTTTTAGACACAGTCTCACTCTCACTCAGGCTGGAGTGCAGTGGTGTGATCATGACTCACTGCAGCCTCAACCTCCTGGGCTTGAGCAATCCTTCCACATCAGCCCCCCCCCCCCCCAGTAACTGGGACCACTGGTGCACACTACCATGCCCAGCCAATTTTTCTATTTTTTGTTGAGATAGGGTCTCACTAGGTTGCCCAGGCTGGTGTCAACCTCCTGGGCTCAAGTAATCCTCCTGCCTTGGCCTACCAGAGCGTTGGGATTACAGGCATGAGCCACCACACCTGGCTACTGTTGTGTTTCTTAAATGATTGATTCTATACATCCTTGCTACCCCAAAGCCCTAAAACCTGGCACATGCTTTATACTTCAACATTCTCATTGTAAATACCAAGGATTTCCTAGTTGCTAAGTCCATTGGCCCTTCCTTCCTCCTCAGTTTTGTGTGTGTGTGTGTGTGTGTGTGTGTGTGTGAGAGAGAGAGAGAGAGAGAGAGTTTCACTCTATCACCTAGGCTGGAGTGTAGTGGGGCAATCACAGCTCACTGCAACCTCTGCCTCCCAGGTTCAAGCAATTCTCCTGCCTCAGCTTCCAAAGTAGCTGGGATTACAGGCATGTACCACCACCCCAGCTAATATTTTTTGTATTTTTAGTAGAGACAGGGGGTCGTCATGTTGGCAAGGCTGGTCTCGAACCTCTGGCCTCAAGTGGTCCACCCACCTCGACCTCCCAAAGTGCTAGGGTTATAGGCATGAGCCCACCACACCTGGCCCCTTCTCAGTTTTATTTCCACTTCTTGACCACATCTGATGCTGTTGACACCTTTCTTGAATTATTTTTATCATCCTTGGTTTATGTTCTATGACATCATTCTGCGTCTTCTCTCAACTGTCTGACAACTCCACTGTTTTACCTCACATTTCTCAAGTCTTAACTGAAACCCCAAGTTTCTCCACATTTTCCCTTTTGAAGAATACCTACCCCATTTTCTTTTTGTCATTGACTTATGACCCTGACATCTTTGTTTTTAGTGCTGTTTTCTTACCAGTGTTCTGGTTCCATTTTACAACATCAGACTAGCAAAAAATAAAAGTATTACCATCAGTCAATGCCAAGTATTTGTGACAAGGTAGAAAAATGGACTGCTCACACATTTCTGGGGGCGATGTAAGCTGGAATAACCAGTTTTCTATTATTATTTCATATTAAACACTTTTAGAGCATGCTTGGATTAGTGAGTTTGTTAAATAACTATTGAGGTAGCTATTGCTATTTTTATCCTACTTCTTTGTCTCTTTCTTTGTTTTGTGTTACTGTCTGCCTAGGGTTGCTATATGCTGGAGACAAACTGGTAGAAGTGAATGGAGTTTCAGTTGAGGGACTGGACCCTGAACAAGTGATCCATATTCTGGTAAATCTTTTTCCCTTTTTGTTAATGATTTGTATAAATGCCAACACTGAACTGGGTCCATCAAGCCCGTGTGTGTGCACTGGGATGTACCGGGGACTTGAGTTCTCTTGGCAGCTTTCTCCTTCCAGGCTCCCAGACCTTGTCTGTCACCCATGTCACTTGCTGACCTCCCTCCTCTACCCTGAGAAGTTCTGGTCCTGGCTGGGAAACTCCCCTTCCCAAGTTGCTCCTTCCTCCTTCAGCCACGGGAAGACTGCCAGGGCCCCCAGCCCAGCTCCCTCATCACCTGGTTTGCTCCATTGGAAACTGAGCCTGGGGTGGACAGAGTGAGACTTTGTAGGAGAGTCTGAACCTGAGCAAACCACTCCTTCCCCCACTAACACTTTTCTACAGCTGAAAAGTTTAACATCTTCCTGGAGGGCAGCTTTGGGAGAATAAAGGAGTCACCAGACAGCAGCATATAGGGAGGGGGACATCCTTGGCGACCCTGCCACTGTTCTTGTGGTTGGAGCTAAGGATTGATAACCTGATTCATGAGCATTTGCTCTCCCTCAGGTTCCTATTCCTGCCCTTCAAACCATTCCCTGAACCGCAGTTCAGCTGTTAATAGCCATAGCAGCTTGCCCCTCCCACCTGCCCCCATGCACAGCCCAGGTGTGGGGACTAGGTTGATTACTATACAATATAGTGGATAGACCAGTGGTTCTCAACTGGGTTCCTGCCAGGATTTCATAGCAGTGGCTTAGAGAGTGAGGTGAGGAGTGGCACTATGAGACAAGCACCTAAATCCTTTGTAAGACACTGCTGCAAGATTCTGTGTGGTGTAGAAGGTGCTGCAAAGGAAGCTTGAAGTACTAGAAATCACAGATATGCATGGCTTCTACCCCCTGGTGCCAGCTGTGATGTTGCCTAGGACAGTGGGATTATGAAATTCCTCAGTACAAACAGGGTCTTAATCTCTTTATGTTTAATGCCCATCACAGTGCATGTAACAGGAATTCTTCTTCCCCCAGTCTGAGAGCTCCCTGTTTCCACCATGAGTTTGGAAGGTTGTCAGTTCTCCCAGAAAACTTATCTGGTGTCAAAACAGGCATTCAGGAAATGCTTACTGAGTAAGGACATAAGGAGGGAAATTCAGATGGAGATCCTGTCTCTCCCCAGGGCCTGTGTGAGGAAGACCTTGATGGGTGGGGTGTTTCTGTTTCAGTGTGGGGTGGGAGGATCCCTGGAAGAGGCCACCTCAGTGTGGCTCAGTGGCCCCAGAACCCCACAGCAGGGCAGATGTAGGGGTAATTTGCTTCCTAATTTCCGTTTCTGGATGGTGACAGCTGCAGAGCCCTTGAGAAAGGCTCTTGGGGGATGTCACCATTAGACCTGGATACATTGCACTATAACTCTGTCTACTGAGCCCCTGTAACCCTACTAGCTCCATAATTGCCATCCTTTCTCCTCTCTTATTTTCCAGGCCATGTCTCGAGGCACAATCATGTTCAAGGTGGTTCCAGTCTCTGACCCTCCTGTGAATAGCCAGAAAATGGTAAGAATTTACTGAGTCTTCAATCTCACACACAGTAAATCCCCAAGTAACAGCAACTAAATATGATGCATAATAATCCTGTCCTTTGTACTGTGTTGGACCTGGGCTCAAGACTGTGTTGGGTATTTTTCAATACTGATGGCCCAAGAAGCAAAATGAGTAAATGAGTACAGTATAAGGAGATGGGATACTAAGAAGTCAAGATGCAACATCAAAAATTGTGAACATTTGAGCCTGAACTTCTCTAAGTTAAGAGATTCTGTTCCCAAAGATGCTTTTTCTCATGGTACTTAGGCTCAGGAGGCAAGTTCTCTTTTTTGGTGAAGGTGGAGAGGAAAGATAGGAGTAGCAGGTCAGGGAGTGGGAGAAATGGTTTTAAGTCATGATGGCCTATGGGCAAGGGTTCTTCAGATGGCACCATTAGGCACCTTCTGATAGCGTCATTATGCACCTGCCATCAGGTGTATGTTCGTGCCATGACTGAGTACTGGCCCCAGGAGGATCCTGACATCCCCTGCATGGACGCTGGATTGCCTTTCCAGAAGGGGGACATCCTCCAGATTGTGGACCAGAATGATGCCCTCTGGTGGCAGGCCCGAAAAATCTCAGACCCTGCTACCTGCGCTGGGCTTGTCCCTTCTAACCACCTTCTGAAGAGGTAAGGAACGTCAGCACTCCTGTACTCAGGGCTGAACCATAAGGAAACAAAATGTTTTTCTTGGGCTTCTGTTACCACAGTTAAGATGAGATAAAGAGGGACAAGCAGATGAATAAGCACACACACACACTGGTTTATATATCCAAATGTCAATTTATTGATAAACACTAAGCATCTTAAATACGAAGGAGACGAGAATAATCATATCAGCTAGAAAACAGGGAAAAGTCTTGGGAAACTAAATTAAACTTAAAAAGTGCTATGGCCTGAATGTTTGTGTCCCCTCCAAAATTCATATGTTGAAACCTAATCCCCAGTGCAATAGTATTAAGAGGTGGGGCCTTCAGCAGGTGGTTAGGTCATGAACACTCTGCCCTCATGAATGGGATTAGTACCCTTATAAAAGAGGCCCGAGGGAGCTTATTTGCCCCTTCCACCTTGGGAGGACACAGCTAAAAGGCGCCATTTATGAGTCATGGAGTGGGCCCTCCCCGGACACTGCATCCACTAGCTCCTCGAACTTGGATGTCCCAGCTTCCAGAACTATGAGCAAATACATTTCTGTTGTTTATAAGTGACCCAGTTTACTGTACTTTGTTATAGAAAACTGCACAGACTAAGACAAAAAAGGATTCATCTTTCAAGGCTCAGTTGAGACCTCAGTTACTAAATTTCAACCCACCACCTTCACCTTATGTTACTGAGGTTTGATGAGCTACCAAGGGAGGGCGTACAAATAGAAAGAAGCAGCAGTCCCAGGCTCAGCCACTGTTAAGAGATCAAGAAGGAAAAATGAAACCAGTAAAGGATATTGAGAAGGAATGACCAATGAGGCAGAATGAAAATCAAGACTGTATGGGGTCCTCATCAGCTATATCACCTTCTGCTAAGAAGGCGGAGAATTGACCATTGGATTTAGCAGTACGACACTCATTAGCGATCTTAATAAGAGCAATTTCAGTGGAGAAGTGAGGCCAAAATCCTCATTAGAGTGGGATTTGAAGAAATGGATGAGCATAGGGAACTCTTTGAGACATTTTGGGATAAAGCAGAGCAGAACAACGGAGAAATAGCCAGAGGGGAGAGTGGAGTGGTGTGAGTGAAATGTTTAGATGCTGTCAGTAATGGGAGTCATCCACCAGGGGAACATTTTGATGATATGGGAGAAGGAGAAGAGAATTGCTGTTGTAGATGTCTTTGAGTGGGCAGAAGGAGATATGCTTTAGTATCAAGAAGAGGGCTTGGACTGCCCTGGGATCATAAACAGCTCATCCATAGAAATGCTACCACAAGGGAAGGCA
The DNA here is from genome assembly GCF_000951035.1 of Colobus angolensis palliatus. Taxonomy (NCBI): domain Eukaryota; kingdom Metazoa; phylum Chordata; class Mammalia; order Primates; family Cercopithecidae; genus Colobus; species Colobus angolensis. Next base: position 7,404,223 of record NW_012116266.1, read on the forward strand.
GAGTACAGGGCACAGCTGAGGATGCAGCATATGGCAGGTGCTTGTGGAAGTTCTCTCCTAACTGTTATTTTCTCAGTGAAATGAGGAACCGTAAGCAGAGAGCAGGGTGGGGAAGGAGGCATTGGGAAGGAGAGAATAGAAAGCTTGAAAAGTTTCCATGCGAGTTGGAGAGCAAACAGAATTAGGTAAACATAGTGTGGTCAGCATTCAGGGCCCTCTTAAGTTAAAGGTCACACATCTGAAGTGCTTCTGGGGTGTGGGTCCAGATTAGACAGAGGGTTGGATTTAACAGCAAATCAAGAGGGGGCCAAGGGACAGATGATAAGGATGGAGTGTGACATGTAAGCTGCTTAGGAGGGAGATGAGGAAATGAAGCACGTGAGGACTGGTGAGAAGGAAGTAAGATCAATGGATTTCAGGTCTTTATGAGGTCAACAGTGTATTGGGGCTGGGAAGATGGGAGGTGTTAGTAGGAGAAAGGGATACTGGAAGTTAAGATTAAGGAGAGATTGTTGTTGTCGGTACTGATGAGGTCTTGGGTATGACAATGGGAGGCGGTGGCTGAGGTTGAATGAGTGAAAGGTTATTGGAAAAGAGGAGATCAAGCACCCAGTAGGCCAGGGTGCTGAAAGGGACATTTGTATGTGTGATAAAATCATTGAGAACTGTGACAGAACAGTGTTGAGACCTAGGAGCGAGCAGGAGTGAGCTGGCGATGGCTACCAGAAAAGTAGTGGGATGATGTTCAAAGCTGGGGGCTCCTAGGAAAAGGAAGAATAATCTGGAAATGGCAGTGAGAAGCAAGGACACACCCCCACCTCCAGGCCCAGTGGAAGGAAGGCTATACACAGGGATGTGCTGGAGGCATCTGAGCCATCTCCTCACACACCCACATTCGGTGAAGACAGGGTGGTAGCTTGAAATCAGCCACCGTGAGAGCATCAACACTGCAGAAATCAGCAGAGGCTCCGAGTCAGGGCTCCCGTCCCCCAGAGCTGTTTCACCAGCACCGCACCGGGAGTGGGAGAGGAGACATCCCCCTCTTGAAGGCTGCAGGGGAAGCAGACTGCAGGGAGAGCTGGGCTGCAGTTAGAGCAAGAAGAAAAGGCTCAAAGAAGAGGCTGAGATCTAAGAGAGTTTGCTGAAGATTTGCTGTGAGTTCTAGAGGGCGTGGGTGGCTGGCAGGGGTCTTATAGGGATTAAAGCACAGGGGATAAGGGGTGACCTGAGCTTGGGGGCTGAAGGACATGAACAGGGATAAAGGCCTAATGAGATTAGTCCTCATGGTTTCAGGTCAGAAAGTGGTGAGGGGGGTCCAGCAGGGGTCTTGCAAGGAGCACACAAAACCCAATTATGGGTTTATTGGGGAAGCACACACAAATAAATGATGATAGGAAATTCTCATGCTGCTTTTAGTCATTGCCACATGAAACCCTAATATGAAAATAAGATATTAAACAATTTCATTTAGAAGCAATATGTCAATAGCAGAGTCTACACAAATGTCTTGTTGGGGACAGAATGATGGAAGGCTCCTGAATCTCATTCAGAAAACCAGGAAGCACATTGGAGGACTGGAGGAGGGTGTTGAGACTAAATCCACTGCTGCATCTGCACAAGAGGCCTATCCGAAGCACAGGCTGATGTGGCTTTTGAGAAGTCAGTATCTCTGAGCCTCAGTAAATGGGGTCTTTGATATCTACAAACAATTTTTCTCCCTTCCCATTTCTCCAACTTTCCTGTGAGTAAAAATGAGCTGGGTATTTTGTAAAATACAGATTCCCCGGCTCTGCCCACCCTTCCCTGATTCAATAGATATGGACTGAGCCAGGAATCTGCATCTTCACCAAGCACCTCAGGTGCTCAGGGTAAGTGGTATGAAGAGCAGCATTGTGCTTAAGAATAATGAATGAGTGCATAAAATATTTTTTATGCTCTTTATAAGAGTGACAGATTTGAATGCAAGTAGCTGGGGGGTTTTGTTTTTGTTTTGCTTGTTTGTTTGTTTTTACTTTCAACAGGTAGAAAATTTACATCTGATTTTAGAAAACTGTAAAAGAGTGAGGAGGAAGGCTTCTCCAAAAAGGGCATATTGGTGGAAAATAATACCCATCTAAAGGAGTTTGGAATGACTATATTGCAAATTGGGGGAGTTAGAGTTGATGGTTTGTACCAGAGTAGCAAATATTTTTGGCAAGTGGACATGACTTTCCAGTGAGAGGCCCCATTCTGCTGGAGTTTCCACCAGAGGGAACATGTGAAGATGTACAGGATATTTTGTAAGAATAAAAAACCAGGAACTCCCAGAAAGGCAAGGGTGAAGCCTAGAGAGGAAGCTGACAGAGAATGAGCGACACAGAGACAGAGACAGAGAGAGATCAGACTATCCTGTAATTAATCATGAAGTAGCCAAGGAAAGGTACAGAAGGTTAAAAAACGGGAAACACAGATATTTAGAGAGTTCATCACCTAACTCGGAATCAAGAATCTTGGCTCTGGCCTGCATGTGTTGTGAATTAAAGTACCTTAATTATGCAGAGAATATTTCTGGAAGAATGCACAAGAAACTGAGCAGACGGAAGGGAAGAAGCCTTACTTTTTTTTTTTTTGAGATGGAGTCTTGCTCTGTCATCAGGCTGAACTGCAATGCTGTGATCTCAGCTCACTGCAGCCTCGGCCTCCTGGGTTCAGGCGATTTCCCTGCCTCAGCCTCCAGGGTAGCTGAGACTACAGGTGCACACCACCACGCCTGGCTAATTTTTGTATTTTTAGTAGAGACTGGGTTTCACTATGTTGGCCAGGCTGGTCTCGAACTCCTGACCTCAGGTGATCTGCCGACCTCGGCCTCCCAAAGTGCTGGGATTACAGGCATGAGCCAGCACGCCCGGCCTACTTTTTTATACTGTTAAGATTTTTACTGTGTGTATGTGTTATCTCTTCAAATAATTAATGAATGAATTAATGAATGCCCTGCATATCCATGCTAATTGAGTTTACAGTAAGGTTTCATATATCATTTACTCCTCACAATGCCTCAAATGCACTGAGCCCCATTTCATAAGTGGGGAACTAAGTTTCAGATGTTAGGAGATTTGTCCAAGATCCTACGAAGGGGAAGCACCCCGGAACCCAGGTCTGTTGAATCCCATTCCATCATTTTGTAGATTATAGCATAGATGCCTCCTGCTGCTAACTGTTCAACTTCCACCACGTTGCCTGACTTCCCTGGATCAGTTTCCTCATTTCTAAAGTGAGGACAGTGGCTAAATTGGCCCTTCTTAAATTCTCTTGTGAATTAGAATCACATGGAGAGTTTGATTTAAACACGCAGATGCCCTGGCCTTTAGAGAATCGGAGGCAGGAGATCTGGGAGGCCCAGATTATCTGCATTTTAACAAACACCTCAGATGTATTCCAAAGTTTGAGAGATTAAATTAGAGCTTCTTGCCTTTAACATACATGTGACTTACCTGGGCTCTTATTAAAATGGAGATTCTAATTTGGAAGGCTTGGGGTGGGGACTGAGATTCTGTAGGTTTCACCAGCTTCCGGTAAAGTGATGCTGCAGTTCCGGGAATACAAAGAATAGAGTGTCTTCAAAGTCTTCTCTTGCTCCAAACTTCACGGTGTTGAATAAAGAAGGAAGAACAACTTTGCTTAGAAAATTGCTTTGAAGTAGGCAAGAAAGGAAAACCTGCCCAAAGGAATTGCTGGGGGACTCAAGGGAGGAGGAACAAGTCAACAGAGGTTTCAGGTGCCAAGAAAAGGTGAAGCCTTGCCCTCGAGCCCAGGGGTGATTCTAGAGATCAAGAAAGGAGCAGAGTCATCTAAAGAAACTGTAGAGAGCCTGTAACAGCCTGGGAGGGAAACCTGAACATGTCATGAGAATTCGAAGGAGACTGCAGAGACAGGCTAACATGCCTGAGAGGCAGCTTACCATGGGTCGTTTACCGAAACTCCATGTGCAAACTTGTGATCACGGGCGAGATTGTCACTCTAAGTATTTGTTGTTCTGAAAAGATCCTGTGAGGCAGAAAAAGAGATGAGAGAGCCTATATGTTTGGAAAATTTATTTGACAATGCATTTGGAGAAGTGGTCACCCTTTTCACTTGGGTGAAGGTAGCAGAATTCTAAGAAACATTCTGTTTGTCATTGTTCTGGGTCTGTTTCACCTGGGTTAACTGGGGTTGGTTTTTTGTTTTTTGCTTGTTTTTTGTCTCACGGTTCCCCGCCCCCATAGGAAGCAACGGGAATTCTGGTGGTCTCAGCCATACCAGCCTCACACCTGCCTCAAGTCAACCTTATGTAAGTATTGCAACTGCCTGACAGGTTCTCCCTGTTTGCTGCACAAATGAAGACCATGGCATTGTAGTAAAGAAAGAGTCTAATTGATGTGAGGCTGGCCATGCCACATGGGAGATGGAGTTGTTATTTAAATCAATCTCCTTGAAGGCCCCTAGATTAAGGGTTGCTCAAAGGTAGTTTGGGGAGGGAGTGGGGTGGCTATTCAATAGGCACTTGCTGCTGATTGGTTGGATCAGAGATGAGATCAATAGGGAGTTGAAGCTGTCCTCTTGCACTTAGTTGCTTCTGGGTGGAGCCACAGGAGCCATTGGTTGGTGGGTCCAGATGGAGCCACAGGTGTCAGACATGAAAAAACCTAAAAAGATGTCACAAAAGGCCAATCTTAGGTTCTACAATAGTGATGTTATTTGCGAGAATTATTGGGGAAATTGCATATCTTACGATATGCAGAATTCACCTTAGCAGAATTCAGGCTCCTCCCACTAACCTGATGGTCTCTCATTAGCTTTATAAAGGTGGCTGAGTTTTAGGGGAAGGCCTGTTATCATTTAAACTATAAATAAAATGTCTCCCAAAGCTAACCCTGGAATGAAGGCAACTTGAAAGCTAAAAGCAAGAGGAGCTTGGGCTATATTGGATCTCCCCCACTGCCATAATTTTCTCACTGACGTAATTTTTACAAAGGCAGTTTCAGTATGTGGCTACCTCAGACCCAGCATGTGCATCCTGGGGGAGCCTGCTTCCTCCCTCCCAGGACTGGCTTCCTGCCCAGGAGATCTCTAAATGTCCCCACTGCTCCCAGATAGTCTCCCTGGCAGCCAGCTCTCTGAAGTCCTACCATTGACATTCATTCTTTGGATTTAGAAGAGTTTTCAGTTTATGAAAATGCGTATGTTCTTATCCTGGTGACACCTGAAGACATCCCTCCCCAAATTGAGGCCCTCTGAGATCTCCACAGCTCATATGTGCATTATACATGACTGCAAGCAAGACTGCATAGCTACACATATACCTTCATTTGGGTTCTATCAACTTAGAGGACTTAATCTTCACACTGTACAGAAGCACTGATTAACAATTGTGTGTGCCTTTGGTGAATAAATATGGGATGGAATTGTTACTTAATGATTGCAGTTTGATTGCTAGACATTATTATTGAAGCAGTTGGGGAGTGGTGAGTAAAGGCTCCATGGTGGCAAATGCTTGATTAAAGGTGCTGTGGCTTGACAGAGGTCAGCTAAGCCTACTGAGCGAGGCCCTTCTGAAGTGGCCCTCAGGTGGGCCCTGGAAAGGGGTTAAAGGGAGGAACTGGGCACCAGAAAGAGGGAGGCAAAGAAAGGAGACTGGAAGGGCACAAAAAGTACCAACATCACAGATCTACCCATGGCAAGCCTCACCCACTTTATTATGTCTCCCTTCTCCAAGCCAAAAATTACTTTTCCTTTTATTTTCTTATTGAAAAGATATGAGGACAACTATAAAGGCAGTTTTTGACAAAAGAATACACACCTTCTCAATGACAATATTTTCACATTAACTTCCAGCAGTGAATACATATTTTACATGGTTACAGTAATAGCTGCAATAGCACTTTTTATTTTTTTAAACTTAACATCTTTTTTTCTTTTTTAATTATACTTTAAGTTCTGGGATACATGTGCAGAATGTGCAGGTTTGTTACATAGGTATACATGTGCCATGGTGGTTTGCTGCATCCATTAACCCATCATCTACATTAGGTATTTCTCCTAATGCTATCCCTCCCCTTAGTCCCCACCCGCCAACCGGCCCCAGTGTGTGATGTTCCCCTCCCTGTGTCCATGTGTTCTCATAGTTCAACTCCCACTTATGAGTGAGAACATGCGGTGTTTGGTTTTCTGTTCCTGTATTAGTTTGCTGGGAATTATGGTTTCCAGCTTCATCCGTGCCCATTCAGTATGATACTGGCTGTGGGTTTATCATAAATAGCTCTTATTATTTTGAGATATGTTCCATCAATACCTAGTTTATTGAGAGTTTTTAGCATGAGGGGATGTTGAATTTTATCAAAGGCCTTTTCTGCATGTATTGAGATAATCACGTGATTTTTGTCATTGGTTCTGTTTATGTGATGGATTATATTTATTGATTTGCATATGTTGAACCAGCCTTGCATCCCAGGGATGAAGCCAATTTGATTGTGGTGGATAAGCTTTTTGCTGTGCTCCTGGATTTGGTTTGCCAGTATTTTATTGAGGATTTTCCCATCGATGTTCATCAGGGATATTGGCCTGAAATTTTCTTTTTTTGTTGTGTCTCTGCCAGCTTTTGGTATCAGGATGATGCTGGTCTCATAAAATGAGTGAGGGAGGAGTCCCTCTTTTTCCATTGTTTGGAATGGTTTCAGAAGGAATGGTACAAGCTCCATTTGGTCCTGGGCTTTTTTTGGTTAGCAGGCTATTAATTACTGCCTCAATTTCAGAACTTGTTATTGGTCTATTCAGGGATTCAACTTCTTCCTGGTTTAGTCTTGGGAGGGTCTGTGTGTCCAGGAATTTACCCATTTCTTCTAGGGTTTCTAGTTTATTTGTGTAGCAGTGTTTATAGTATTCTCTCATGGTAGTTTGTATTTCTGTGGGATCAGTGGTGATATCCCCTTTACCATTTTTTATTGTGTCTATTTGATTCTTCTCTCTTTTCTTCTTTATTAACCTGGCTAGTGACCTATTTTCTTAATCTTTTCAAAAATCCAGCTCCTGAATTCATGATTTTTTTGAAGGGTTTTTTGTGTCTCTATCTCCTTCAGTTCTGCTCTGATCTTAGTTATTTCTGGTCTTCTGCTAGCTTTTTGAATTTGTTTGCTCTTGCTTTTCTAGTTCTTTTCATTGTGATGTTAGGGTTTTGATTTTAGATCTTTCTTGCTTTCTCCTGTAGGGATTTAGTGTTCTAAATTTCCCTCTAAACACTGCTTTAGCTGTTTTCCAGTGATTCTGTACATTATGTCTTTGTTCTCATTGCTTTCAAAAAACTTATTTATTTCTGCCTTAATTTCATTATTTACCCAGTAGTCATTCAGGAGCAGGTTGTTCAGTTTCCATGTAGTTGTACAGTTTTGAGTGAGTTTCTTAATCCTGAGTTCTAATTTGATTGCGCTGTGGTCTGAGAGACTGTTCGTTATGATTTCTGTTCTTTTGCATTTGCTGAGGAGTGTTTTACTTCTAATTGGTGGTCAGTTTTAGAATAAGTGTGATGTGGTGCTGAGAAGAATGTATATTCTGTGATCTGGGGTGTAGAATTCTGTAGATGTCAATTGGGTCCACTTGGTCCAGAGCTGGGTTCAAGTCCTGAATATCCTTGTTAATTTTCTGTCTCGTTGATCTGTCTAATATTGACAGTGGGTTGTTAAAGTCTCCCCCTATTATTGCGTGAGAGTCTATGTCTCTTTGTAGGTTTCTAAGAACTTGCTTTATTAATCTGGGTGCTCCTCTATTGGGTGTTTATATATTTAGAATAGTTAGCCCTTCTTGTTGTGTTGATCACTTTACCATTATGTAATGCCCTTCTTTGTCTTTTTTGATCTTTGTTAGTTTAAAGTCTGTTTTATCAGAGACTAGGATTGGAACCCCTGCTTTTTTTTGCTTTCCATTTGCTTGGTAAATATTCCTCCATCCCTTTATTTTGAGCATACGTGTGTCTTTACACATGAGATGGGTCTCCTGAATACAGCACACCGATGGGTCCTGACTATTTATCCAATTTGCCAGTCTGTGTCTTTTAATTGGGTATTTAGCCCATTTACATTTAAGGTTAATATTGTTACATGTGAATTTGATCCTGTCATTATGATGCTAGCTGGTTATTTTGCCTGTTAGTTCATGCAGTTTCCTCATAGTGTCAATGGTCTTTATAATTTGGTAGTTTTTGCAGTGGCTGGTACTGGTTTTTCCTCTCCATATTTAGTGCTTCCCTCAGGAGCTCTGGTAAGGCACGCCTGGTAGTGACAAAATCTCTCTGCATTTGCTTGTCTGTAAAGGATTTTATTTCTCCTTCACTTGTGAAGCTTAGTTTGGCTGGATATGAAATTCTGGGTTGAAAATTCTTTTCTTTGAGAATGTTGAATATTGGCCCCCACTCTCTTCTGGCTTGTAGGGTTTCTGCTGAGAAATCCACCGTTAGTCTGATGGGCTTCCCTTTGTGGGTAACCCAACCTTTCTCTCTGGCTACCCTTAACATTTTTTCCTTCATTTCAACCTTGATGAATCTGAAGATTTAGTGTCTAGGGGTTGCTCTTCTCAAGGAGTATCTTTGTAGTGTTCTCTGTATTTCCTGAATTTGAATGTTGGCCTGTCTTGCTAGGCTGGGGAAGTTCTCCTGGATAATATCCTGAAGAATGTTTTCCAACTTGGTTCCATTCTCCCCGTCACTTTCAGGTACACCAATCAAATGTAGATTTGGTCTTTTCACATAGTCCCATATTTTTTGGAGGCTTTGTTCATTCCTTTTCATTCTTTTTTCTCTAATCTTGTCTTCATGCTTTATTTCATTAAGTTGATCTTCAGTCTCTGATATTGTTTCTTCTGCTTGATCGATTTGGCTATTGATACTTGTGTATGCTTCATGACGTTCCTGGGCTGTGTTTTTCAGCTCCATCAGGTCATTTATGTTCTTCTCTAAACTGGTTATTTTAGTTAGCAATTCCTTTAACCCTTTTTCAAGGTTCTTAGCTTCCTTGCATTGGGTTAGAACATGCTTGTTTAGCTTGGAAGAGTTTGTTATTACCCACCTTCTGAAGCCTACTTCTGTCAATTCGTCACTCTTTTTCCATTCAGTTTTGCTCTCTTGTTGGCAAGGAGTTGTGATCCTTTGGAGGAGAAGAGGCATTCTGGTTTTTGGAATTTTCAGCCTTTTTTCACTGTTTTTTCCTCGTCTTCATGGATTTATCTACCTTTGGTCTTTGATGTTGGTGACCTTCAAATGGGGCCTCTGAGTGGACATCCTTTTTGTTGATGTTGATGCTATTACTTTCTGTTTGTTAGTTTTCCTTCAAAATAGGCCTCTGTGCTGCAGGTCTGCTAGAGTTTGCTGGAGGTCCACTCCAGTTCCTGTTTGCCTGGGTATCACTAGCGGAGGCTGCAGAATAGCAAAGATTGCTGCCTGCTCCTTCCTTGGGAAGCTTTGTCCCAGAGGGGCACCTGCCAGATGCCAGCTGGAGCTCTCCTGTATGAGGTGTCTGTCAAGCCCTGCTGGGAGGTGTCTTCCAGTCAGGAGGCACAGGGGCCAGGGACGCACTTGTGGAAGCAGTCTGTCCCTTAGCAGAGCTTGAGCACTGTGCTGGGAGATCTGCTCCTCTCTTCAGAGCTGGCAGGCAGGAACTTTTAAGTCTGGTGAAGCTGCGCCCACAGCCACCCCTTCCCCCAGGTGACTGTTTGTCCCAGGGAGGTGGGAGTTTTGTCTATAAGTCCCTGACTGGGGCTGCTGCCTTTCTTTCAGAGATGCCCTGCCCAGAGAGGAGGAATCTAGAGAGGCAGTCTGGCTACAGTGGCTTTGGGGTGCTGTAGAGAGCCCACCCAGTTCAAACTTCCCAGTGGCTTTGTTTACATTGTGAGAGGAAAACCGCTGACCCAAGCCTCAGTAATGGTGGTCGCCCCTTCCCCCACCAAGCTGGGGTGTCCCAGTTCAACTTCAGTCTGCCGTGCTGGCAGCGAGAATTTCAAGCCAGTGGATCTTAGTTTGCTGGACTCCATGGGGGTGGGATCCGCTGAGCAAGACCACTTGGCTCGCTGGCTTCAGCCCCTTTTCCAGGGGAGAAAACGGTTCTGTCTTGCTGGTATTCCAGGCGCCACTGGGGTATGAAAAAACAAACAAACAAACAAAAACTCCTGCAGCTAACTTGGTGTCTGCCCAAATGGCTGCCCAGTTTTGTGCTTGAAACCCATGGCCCTGCTGGTGTAAGCACCCAAGGGAATGTCCTAGTCTGTGGGTTGTGAAGAACGTGGGAAAAGGGTAATATCTGGGCTGGAGTCCCAGTCCCTTACAGTCTCTCACAGCTTTCCTTGGCTAGGGGAGGGAGTTCCCCGACTCCTTGTGCTTCCTGGGTGAGGCAACGCCCTACCCTGCTTTGGTTTGCCCTTCGTGGGCTGCACCCACTGTCTAGCCAGTCCCAGTGAGATGAGCCAGGTACCTCAGTTGGAAATGCAGAAATCACCTGCCTTCTGCATTCATCTCGCTGGGAGCTGCAGACCAGAGCTATTCCTATTCAGCCATCTTGCCAGCCACTTCACTTAACATCTTATCAGAAACATTTTTCATGACACAATCTTCATAGTGATATTTTAGTTACTTCTTCCATGTTTTGAAAAAGTTTCTTTTTTTAAACCAAACTTTCATTTATCAAAGGCACATTAAAATGCTAATTACAGTTTCTAATCAGCATCTGATAATTACCTGTAGTATAACCTCTAGTAGCCATTTAATTTGGTTATGTGCCCTGTGTGATTTGTATTAGACTTTCTAGAAGTCCATGCTGAAAAGAGTTTGCAATACTCTATTATTATCCTCACAAATCTCTAGGTCCACGAGCCTCAGGTTTGGAGCCACTGACTTAAAGGGTCCCCTCTCTCAGGGAATGTTTCCAATAGACATGATTATTTTTTAAACTACTAAAAAGATCATTTATTTTCAACTATTATAGATGATCCTACAATTAATATTACTTTCTACATTTCTGCTCTGCTTAAGTCTTATCATACCCTCCTCCCCCCAAAAAAATATTAGGGGCAGGCTACTGAGTCCTAAGATATAGGCAATTTTATTAATGAAGTGTTATGGATGTTAGTTTGCAGATGATTATTAAAAAGTTATTGACTGAAGCTGCACTTATAATTGTCTTCCCTCTTTCTTTCCCTCCCTCCCTTCCTCCCTCCATCTCTCTGTCTTCTTTCCTTCCTTCCACTGAAAATTTGGGTTCCTAAAATATGCTGAACTAAGCATGTTAATTCAGAAATTCATAGAATACTACGCTTGTAGAACTAGCTGGGATGGAAGAGGGTGGGATTTACTAGAAGCAAGTAGATTCCCATTTCCGACAAGGCTCACAAATATATCGGTTTTATAAGGTTTTCATTTATCATTTTGTTATTAAATCTTCCCTGAATTTCTAGAGAATAAACCCAGAATACTAATTACAATAATTTTTGCACATTACATTTCTTATTGTAAATTAATCTGAGAAACAATAGTACAGATATTGTGCTCTTTTTCTCCCCCTGCTTCAATCATTTGCTTGTACTCAGCAATTTCTATGGAAGAAGGTAAGAAATAGTATTTAGGAAAAAACTCTTATTTCTAACATCTTTTAGAAATTTCTTGTAGTTTAAAAAATTCACTTTAATTCCATTCAGCTATTTATTAAGCTCTTCCTATATACCTAGTAGTGTGATAGTCATTAATACCTTAATTTATAAACATGTGTCATTTAAAGATATGCATGCAAAATATAATTGTCCTAACACGGAGAGGAATAAAGAAAAGAGAAGTAACATTTATATGCAGCTCCAGAGTTTAGCATAGCATATGGCAAGAACTCAATAAAAACTGTGAAACTGATGAGATGTTTTGTTTCAACTGGTTTATACACGTTACCTAACCTAACAATAACACCATAGTGAAATTATTATTATTATTCCCATCTTATGGATGAAAAGATTGACATCCAGAGAAGGTAGGAATAGTTGTCAGTAGTTGCAAACAGTGTAATCTGGATTCAAGATTCCGTCTGTCTAAAAGGCCCTGCATTAGGAAACAAATGGGACCTTCAGTTACTAGCCTTTCCCCTTCCCCATGCCCAACCATCTGGATGACTCATTTTGATGGTGCGCTCTCTCTCTCTCTCTTTCACATACACACACACACACACACACACACACACACACACACACACACACCAAAGCAAGAAGCTGTCTGCTTCCAGAGAGGGGAAAGAAGAGGTGTCCCCTTAGCCACCATCCACAGTTCATCCTTGAATTTGGAGAGGGAAACCAGAGAACTGCAGAATGACTTTTGAAGGCTGATCTATGGGAACAAGGCTCCAATCTGTGCCCCCCCACAAAACAAAAAAGGGTGTATGACATAGGAAGGCGAGAGCAGAAGGAGAGGGAGAGAGGGGCAAGTCCAGGTTGCCTGCTTCTGGTTTGTCTACTCAGGGTCACGTTATAGACTGCATGTTAAGAGTTGTGGAGGGGAACCTGGGCGTAGCCCTTGGTGGGAGAGGGGAGCTGGGAACTCTATGGTATTGGTGGGTGATAAGGCCATGGTCTTAGCTTGAGCTTCCATAACAAGATACCACAGACTAAATGGCTTAAACAACAGATACTTATTTTCTTACAGTTTCAGAGGCTGGAAGTCTAAGATTAAGATTCCAGCAGGGTTGGTTTCTGGTGAGGCCTCTCTTCCTGGCTTGCAGACAGCCACCTTCTTGCTGTGTGCTCATTTGGTGTTGCCTCTGTGCATCCTTAGAGAGAGAGGGAGAGGGAGAGGGAGA
>NW_012116266.1:7417224-7419266 GCF_000951035.1 Colobus angolensis palliatus
GAGAGGGAGAGAGAGAGAAGAGAGATGGTGGTGGGGGGCATGGGGAGAGAGAGAGAGGAAAAAAAAAAGAAGAGAGAGACAGGGAGGTCGATTGATCTGATATGTTTTCTTCTTCTTATAAGGCCACCAGTTCTATCAATGTAAGACCCTAGACATATTACCTCATTTAACCTTAATTACCTCCTTAAAGGCCCTATCTCTAAATACAGCCATACTGAAGGCAAGGGCTTCAACATATGAATATTGGGGGGAACACAATTCAGTACATTATCCTAGCTGATAATGTGGAATTATTGATTTGAGGAGAACAAAAATCAGTGGCCCTATCTTAGGGCCACTTGACACTTATCAGAGTCAAGCGTCAGAAAAGTCAGAGCTTCTTGTGCTGTTACTGGATAATCATGCCTGGTTTTTGTACCTTCCTCTGTAAAATAAAAGTGAAAATTGTAGTCTTCCTTTGCCCTGAAGAAAAACAACTTTGTTATGTCCTGGGAACTAATGAACTCACTGTTGTTATGGATGGCTAATAACAATCTGATTATTTAATTAGGAAATTAAATTAATCTAATTAATTAGGAAAATAATCTCTAAATGAATACAAGTAAACAAATGACAGTGCAGGAAATCTAAACCATGTTACTTGTTTATCTGTGTCCCTACCTGTACAAGACAGTGTTATTACATAAAATTTTTCATATTTCATTTAAAAACATTAATGAATGATATAGTTTTTAGGGGGTGGTGATAAGCGTTACTTTATATTATAGCTTATTCTACAGACTGTACTTTGGACTACACTTTTACAGACTATGTACTTTTGGAACCTGTATTAGCCTCATTTATTAAATCAGTATTTGTTGAGCACCTGGGATGTGATGGGCACTGCTAGAAACAAGATGTAAAGTGCTGAAAGAAAAAAAAAATTCAGAAATGAAATATTTTGATATTTAAAAGAAAACTCAATTTAAGAAATAACTTATCATTTGCCCACTATGTGCAAAATACTGTAGTAAGAGTCTGTAAAAACTAGTGAGACGGTCCCTGTCTTCAAGAAGCTGTCTAGGAGAACAAAGAAGGCAAACCCCTGAATGGTTATAGATGTAGAATAGATGTGCAGTAGCTGACAGTTCAAGGTAGTAGAAAGAAAATGCTCTGCAAGGGGGTATTCATTCTGATCAGGGCTTGGGATGGACCTAGAAGCATGGCAGGCACAGGGAACAGGGTAGCAAAGGCGGTGATGTCCACTCTAATGGTAGCATAAGATGCGTGAAGGAGAGAAGCGGACGACAACCTTCCAAGCTGGGTTTAGATTGTGCTGTAGAGAGTTTTGAGAATTAGGATAAGTAGTTTTTAAAGTTATATTCCTTTATTCTTTTATATATACTTCAGCTAAAGGTAAAGAGAATTCACATTTATTGAGTACTTAGCATATGCCTGAGCTTTTCATGCATTTTCTCAATCCTAGCCTATATGGTAGGTACTATTACTCTCCCCATTTGCAGATGGAGAACAGAGGCTTAGAGATCAACTAATTTGTGCAGCATTCAAAAGCCTATGGTTTTTAATTTTTAACCATTTTTATATTATATAGCCTCCCACATCATACATTTTCATTTAATTCAGGAGAGCCCTTTTTATCTCTCCAGTAAGCAATAGCTCTAAACGTAAATTATGATAATAAGGTGGATGGAGTTTTATTGACATACATAGTTTTTTTTATTTTTATTTTATGAGTTTTATTGACATAGGGAATTTTTTATTTTTTATTTTTATTTATTTATTTCTTAGACAGAGTTTTGCTCTTTTTGCCCAGGCTGGAGTGCAATGGCATTATCTCAACTCACTGCAACCTCTGCTTCCCGGGTTCAAACGATTCTCCTGCCTCAGCCTCCAAAGTAGCTGGGATTATAGGTGTGCGCTACCACACCTGACTAATTTTTATATTTTTAGTAGAGATAGGATTTCACCATGTTGGTCAGGCTGGTCTCGAACTCCTGACCTCAGGTGATCCGCCCGCCTTGGCCTCCCAAAGTGCTGGGATT
>NW_012116266.1:7420681-7445161 GCF_000951035.1 Colobus angolensis palliatus
ATCTCAAAAAAAAAAAAAGCAATGATGTGTATATTTCTCCTCCCCACTTCATCACCCCCATCTTTTTTTCTAAATCCAAATGCACACACCCTTTGATAGCATGAAATGCACACTGTTCTGTTCCTGGCTTTTCTAACTTAACATTCTAAATCTTGGAGGTGACTCTATCTTAGCACATAAAGAGCCTTGTCTTTATTTTTTTAAACAGCTTATTGGTTATTGCATACTGATACAATCACTTATTTGTAGGCGTTTGTGTTATGTCCATTTGTTTCTATTATAAACAGTGCTACAATGAATTGCTGTATAAATATATCATTTTACATGCATGAGAATACCTTAGATGCAGCATTGCCTGATCCAAGGATGCATGCATTGGCAATGTTGCCATATATTTCAAATTGCCCTCCATGTATGTTTCTTAATCCTTAATCTCTCTTTAAAATGCTAACAAGAGTTGTTTTAACTAATGAGGAAGTTGGTTTATCTCACATCCTTCTCAGCCACCCGATCAAGCCAACGTAATCAAGTCGTTCATGTGCTCACTCTCCTCGCCATCACCCCCATTTGTGGGTCTCCAACTCTTCAGGCAGGGTGCACTCCTCCTACATCGGCAAGCCCTCTGCAGCAAAGCTGAGCAGTAGCCAGCAATCTCTGCGGGTTTCCCTGACATTCCACTTTCCCCTTCCCTCTGAGCTTTTTACATTTTATTTTATTTATCCTCTATTATTTTATTTATTTTGAGCTCCTGCTGCACCCCTGACTGTCATCATGGCTCAGCTGCCGAATACCATGTCTTTCATTTAAAGTTGATATATACCATAGAGACACCATCGATTTGACCTTGATTTGGGAAAAAAACTTAAAAGGTGGTGTATGGGCAGAAGTAGGGGGCCAGAGAATTAGACTTAAAATATAGACTCAGTGTAGATGGTCATGTAATAACATTTTTTATTTTTGCCTCCATGGAAAATCATAGATGAAGAAACATTTGAATCTGGTGAGTAAAAAAATGAGTATTTGGTACTGATTTTTAAATGTATATTCCAAATTTTGAATGCAATTTATACACATATTTAGGGTTATAATAATTGTTTAAATATATCAACAGTAAAAAAATTAAAAAGTAACTATATGTATCCCACATCATGTTGTCAATCTCAAATATACATTTTAAAATTTATTTTTAATTTTAATTTTTAATTTTTTTGAGACAAAATCTCTCTGTCACTCAGGTTGGAGTGCAGCGGTGTGATCATGGCTCATTGCAGCCTCGAATTCCTGAGGTCAAGTGATCCTCCCACCTCAGCCTTCCAAATAGCTGGAACTACAGGCATATGCCATCACACCTGGCTAATTTATTTATTTATTTATTTTGAGACAGGGTCTCAGTCTGTTGCCCAAGCTGAGGTGCAAGTGGTATGATCATAGCTCGCTGCAGCCTTCACTTCCTTGGCTCAGGTGATCCTCCCACTTTAGCCTCCCAAGTATCTGGGACTACAGTCCCATGCCACCATGCATGGCTAATTTTTCAATTTTTTTGTAGATATAGGTCTCACTGTGTTGCCCAGGCTTGTCTCCAACTCCAGGCCTCGAGTGGTTTTCCCACCTTGACCTCCCAAAGTGAGCCACCACACCTGGTCCCAGTAAAATGTATTTTAAAAAATACAGCCCAACAGTGCAGTTGTGAAATGTAGATTTTACCTTAACCAGTACTTCTCACAGTCCCTGATGCACTTCTCACACTGTCCCTGATGCAGCATTTTGGAACTCTTTGGGAGCATTTTTTTATTGTCACATTGATTGGGGGATACTCCTGGCCTTTAACTGGTGTCTCTTGACCCACATATCTTCTGAATGTCCTGCTGGACAAAACTTGTTACAAATATAAAAGGGTCATTTTTCAACACACAAAAAGTTTTCATAAGATTTAGCATGAGAAACACAGTGGTTTAGAAGACAGTCATTATGGAGAGAGACATTCAAACAGAATGCAGACATTGCCTTGCAATTATTGAATGATTTATTCCACGTATCCTGTCTACTCGATATTTCTAGTAAATAAACTGGAAAGTATATCTATACTGAATTAATTTTCTTTTTCTTTAATACATTATTTGTTATTATTGATGACATACAGTAAGTATCAAGTGTCTGTCCCTCAAAATAATATTGAAATCATTAAAAACAAAATAGGCCCCACAGAATTTTATCTTTAAACTGCAAACCTGCTAGGTCATGTTAACATGACCCACCCAATTCCAGGCATATTATTTTTCCTCATTTCCTCCATTTCATTGGTCTCTAATTGCTTTGGCATATTATCTTTACTTCAATTAAGGCAATTTCCTTCTTTCTCTTATCACATACAAATAAATCTAGCCTTTTATTACTTACCAAAACACTTTTTATTCTAGTGTCCACCTGTTTCTTTTCTATTTTTCTGTACTTCATATAAGGAATATTTTCTGATTTTTTAAATTCTCTTGAATCCATGCTTCTTTGTTATAAGTAAATATTAATATAAGCATCCAGTAGTTTCTTAGGTCTTCCAAAGATGTTATGCCCAAGGATTTATATTTTGATATGTATACTTAAAAAAAATTTTTTTTGAGACAGAGTCTTACTCTGTCACCCAGGCTAGAGTGCAGTGGTGTGATCTGGGCTCACTGCAATCTCCACCCGCCAGGCTCAAGTGATTCTCATGCCTCAGCCTCCTGAGTAGCTAGGATTACAGGTGTGCACCATCACACCCAGCTAATTTTTGTATTTTTAGTAGAGACGGGTTTCCATGTTGCTCAGGCTAGTCTTGAACTCCTGGCCTTGAGTGATCCGCCTGCCTCGTATGTATATACTTTTAAAATACATATGTATTTTTAAAAATATAAATTACTTCCTTTAAAATGTTTTTTTTACGTTACAGCTGGAGCATTGTATTGATTTTTTAAATTACATGTGTTGTAGATTATGCCATCTATGAGTTTCCTTTCATAAAAGTAGAGAGATTGCTACAAATATTAGTTATAAAAAAAAAGAGAGCATTGAGACAGATGAGTTGTGAACCACTTTTCTAAATTATTTACATTTATGTTGTTTCAAAATGTCCTATTTTCCATTAGATGGTTGGCCTGTTAGAAATAATTTAATTGATTATTTATACTTGCCCAGTGTTTAGGATTGGCTTAGTTTTTAATTTCTCTAGCTTATTCTCATCCTTCTTTGTTCTATTCCACTGGAAAACACTCCACATGCGAAGGTTGTGGTTGAGGCCGGGGAGTGTTTGTGGGTCTGTGGAAGGAGAGGCAGTGGGTGAGACCACAGACTCCAGCCAGATCGGCCAGTTTGAACCTTGGGTTCATTACTCACTAACTGCAGGTTCTCTGGCTGTTAACCTCTCTGCCCTTCAGGTTCCTCACCTCTAAAATGGGAACAATAATTTATATGAATAAAGTGCTTAGAACAGTGCCTGGCACACAGGAAGTGCTGCACAAGTGTTAGCAGGTGTTATTATTGTGAAATCTTGTTCCTTGGCGGGAGTCAGCAGCCAGTTCCTGGTGAACAGCACTGCAGAGGGAGTTGCCTACTCTAAAGCGCCCCTTGTGGACTCTTCTCAGCTGGAAAAGAGAACTCTCAAGCATTGATTCGTTCTGAACCCAGCTTTCTTAGGAGCTCAATTAAGGAACAGTTAGCACCCAGCTGGCATATTTTCTAAGCATAGAACCCTTGGCATTCATTCCATGTTGCTTAATTTTGTTACTTAGACTGCTTAGTGAGCAGTTAAGTTTCTTCAGTTTCGGTCTATAGTCTGAATAAAGTATAGTATGACTTCCTTGAATTTCCCCAGGAGGTGACGAGGTGATGGTGTAGTTTATTTAATCAGAAGTGCCATTAAAAAAAAAAAAAAAGGCTGGATATGGTGGCTCATGCGTCTAATCCCGGCACTTTGGGAGACCGAGGCGGGTGGATCACTTGAGGTCAGGAGTTCAAGACCAACCTGGCCAACATGGTGAAACCTCGTCTCTACTAAAAATACAAAAATTAGCCAGGCGTGGTGGCTCATGCCTATAATTCCAGCTACTTAGGAGGTTGAAGTGAGAGAATCGCTTGAACCCAGGAGACAGAGGTTGCAGTGAGCCGGGATAGCGCCATTTGCACTCCAGCCTGGGTGACAGAGGAGACTCTATCTCAAAACAAACAAACCAAAAACAGAATATGGCTATTTTGTGATATCTAGAAAACAAAGAAAACAGTTTGCTTCACATTCAGTTTCCTCTGTCTTCAAGGGGTAGCTGGGGATGGAAGTGTGTGAGACCCAGGAAGGGGAAGGAATGAGGTTGCTTGCTCGGGCCAGAGGCTGCTGCAGCACCAGCCCCAGCGGCATTTCTACCACTTCCTCCCCTTCACAGAGCTGCTGCAATACTGCCTCGGGGAGAGAGGAGAGAGAAGGCTCAAACCTGTTACTTTCCTTTAAGTTCTCCTTTTCAAGCTCCATTTTGTGCCAACCAAGTAGAGTCTTCCTGGATTAAAAAGCCTTCAGGGAGAGTCTTGATAGGCAACTTTCAGAAAAAGGTACTGTCCCAAGCAGTGGAGTCAGGGCAAATCAGTTTCTCAGGCCCAATCACGTGGTGATCATTTGCCTTGCCAGGCCTTAACCCGACTTACCTTTTGCTAGTGGTGACGTGAATGTCTTGCTTATGTCATTTGCCTTGATTTTGATGACTAACACGATCTTCTTAAAGGCTTAACTTTTCATGTCTGTTTCTGTACCTACCCAAATCTCCAGAGGAACTTTCAGAAGGTAATTGTTTTTATTTCCTAGATACACCAAATAGAACTATGTTTAAGATCTTTCAGTGCCTCAAAATGAATACTTGCCCGGATAATGTTTAAGATGAAGATACAGTATTTGTTTTGTTTTTGTTTATGGTTTTCCCTTCACATTTACATTTTTTCCCCAGGAAACACACTTCCAAACTAAGTTTATGAGGTTCTCCAAGGATATGACATTTTGTGGGTGAAATCAATGATTAAATATTCAGTTTCATAGATAACATTTAAAAGAACAATAAAAATAATTAAGCTTTATGAATATATCCCCAAGAAAACATTTCTTTTTAAACTTATTGACATAGCTAAGTGAGAAAATGTACATACTTACCAGAAGATAGAATTGATATTGGTATGTTTTCTTTCTTTGTATTTTAAAACACTTTTAAAAAAAATAAAGTTTCAGAAAAAAGGTTGCATATGTCAGTTCATTGTCTTAACAAATGCTGTTTATATTTTATATATATGTTTATATTTGAGACAAAGTCTCTCTCTGTTGCCCAGGCTGGAGTGCAGTGGTATGATCTCAGCCTACTGCAACCTCCATCTCCCAAGTTCAAGTGATTCTCCTGCCTCATCCTCCAAAGTAGCTGGGACTACAGGCACAAGCCACCACGCCTGGCTAGTTTTTTGTATTTTTAGTAAAGGTGGGGTTTCACCATGTTGGGTGGACTGGTCTCGAACTCCTGACCTCAAGTGATCTGCCCGCCTCGACCTCCCCAGTGCTGGGATTACAGATGTGAGCCACCGCACTTGGTCATATATTACTTAAATGATTAGAGCAGAGCTGTATAAATGAGAAGGAACTTAAGTAAAAAGTAATTTGAAAATAATATTCTTATAACTTTTTTTCTGGAGTTTTTTTCTGAGGTCTCAATGGAAGGAGAAACAGGAGTTTGAACTATCTCTAGATGCCTCAGAGGCACTGGGCACAGTTTTCCTCATTTTGTCTCTCAGAGTCCTGGCCAATCAGAAACATTTGGCAGCCATAGAGCAAATCTTATTTTGTATAGAATGAACCCTTTTAAGAGGGAGAAAATAAAAACCCGTATCTAGCAAAGAGATTAATTATAGGAGCTGCAGAAAAAAATAATGTTACAAACAGTATGGTCAAGAACAAGGCTCATACCTGTAATCCCAGCACTTCGGGAGGACAAGGTAGGTGGATCACCTGAGATCAGAAGTTCGAGACTAGCCTGACCAACATGGTGAAACGCCATCTCTAATCTAAAAATACATCTAAAAATACAAAATACATCTAAAAATACAAAAATTAGCCAGGCATGGTAGTGTATGCCTGTAATTCCAGCTTCTCAGGAGGCTGAGGCAGGAGAATTGCTTGAACCTGGGAGATGGAGGTTGCAGTGAGCTGAGATAGCACCATTGTACTCCAGACTGAGCACCAAGAGCAGGGGGAAAAAAAAGAGAAAAAAGAACAAAGAACCACTTTAAGCTTGTTTAAAGTTATAAGATATTGAATCATAGTAAAAACATAAAAACTGGATATGTATTTTTAAACATATCCTAAGGAAACTTATCTTTAAAAATTAGTAAACTGGTTTTGGCTTTAACCATACTAGACAGAATACATTCAGTATAGTGCTCAAATTCTGTGAACTGCATCTCTGTAGTTTGTTGTGTGTGAATAACAGGATGAAAAATGCTTAGAACATTCAATGAGCCACTCAAGGATAAATTCAACTCTGCTGCCATCTAGTAAGGTAGTCACTTGAAAAGTTGAAGATAATTTTGTGAATTTGTTCTAAATAAACTTCTTGTTCTCACATATTCTGCTCCTGCTGTTCTCTGTAGACAAGGAGGAATTTGTTGGCTATGGTCAGAAGTTCTTCATAGGTAGGTGATAATACGAGGTGGGTCTCTGTCACTTGTTAAATTACGTTTCCAAGCCTGACACTGTTTTGAAAGCTTCTTTTGCTGATGGACATTTCCAAACCTGTTCCTCGTTCTAGTTTCCTTTTCTTTCTGTCCTTTATTCTTGTCAGTATTCTGATCTATTAATTATTCATCTAATTTCCACTGGGTATCTATTAATTACTCACCAAACACAAATCTTTTTGTTTTCTTTCAGACTGTTTCATAACCTATTTATCTTACACTAAAGAGACAAAATCTCTGACTTTTAAACTTACTTCTTATGGCCACATTTCTATAATCTGTCACCTGGGCAGAGCTTTTTGTAGGACCAGGTACCACTCATCTAAAACCGCTCTGGGCTTCCTTCTACAGGGAGGCAGGGGAAGACTAGCAGAGCTGCAGGGTCTCTAAACTGGAAGGTTGGTTCCCAAGCTGGATGCATTTTGGAATCATCAGGGGAGTGTGAAAAAACAAAACAAAACAAAACAAAACAAAAAACAAAAACAAGGGGCCACCTTTCTGTATTGCTTTCAGAATCATTCAGCCTAAAAGCTATCGGGTAGAGCTGAACAGAGTACGCAGCTACACAAAGGTGGAGAGTAAGGAGCATGAGCAGGGTAAAGAAGGCATCTGTGCAGGGGACAATGGTAGCCTGGTGCAGGTTGTTAGAGCCAGAGTAAAATCAAGAGGTCAGCTGCCATCACTTGGCCTCTGATGCCCAACAGGCTTTACAAAGATGCCCGCCTCATCCAGCTTGGGCTCTGACACTTTCTGCGAGGCGATTGACATTGTCTGTCCCCTATCTTGCATACTTAAGTGCTCTTGATTGATACAATAAGCAAATGTATTGAGGACAACAAGGGCCAGGCTTCTCACTGTTAGAGAAGGGAGTTATAAACATGGAAAGGGGAAGTCTAGAATGAATCCTCTAGTGTTGGACTGACATCGTAGGTACTGGTGTGAACTCATGGTTTTCAATATATGGACATACAAATATAGATTGAAGTGTGCATGTGTATTTATATGTACACATAGAGTTGCTAACTCTGTCTACTGAGAGGACCTGCAAACAGCTCTGAAGATACCAGAAAGCCCCATGATTCTAAAGGCAGATGAAGCAGGAATCTAGGAGCTTAGAAATCATGATCCATGTGTCCAACTTTGCGCTGACCACACAGTCCTAAGCAACCACCTAATCTGTCTGTGTCTTAGTGAAACCACCTGAAAAATGTGAAAAATGAGCCTGCTCTGCTGTTTCTGCCCTGGCCCAAGCCACCCTCATCTCTCACCCAGACCACTGCAGTAGCTTCCTAACTGCTCTCCCCTGAGGTTACACTTGCTTTCTCTACGGTTTACATCAACCAGAGGAGTCTTTCAGAAACATGAATCCAATCATGCCACCGCCAACAGCTTCCCGTCACACTTCCACAACAATCCAACACTTTTCAGAGGCCCTGTGTGATCTGGCTCCAGCCACTTCCCACTACCCTGTTTCGTACTCCCTGTTGCTTACCGCCCTGCAGCTACACAGGTTTCCTTGCTGTTCCTCAAATGCTCCAAGCACAGTTTGTTTCTCTGCACCACTGCACTTGCAGTTCCCTTGACCTGACTTGCCTGTCTCCTCAGAGGCTTCCTGATCTGGCTCCCTGCCTTCCTCCAGATGTCTGCTCAATGCCAACCTTTCAGAGATACTCTAACCTTACTGCCTATCTAAAAAAGCACCCCCATCAGTCTCTATCTACCTTGTCTTCTTCTAAGTACTTATTTATTTATTTATTTATTTTAATTTTTGTCTCTCCCCTTCTACAAAATGCAGATTTCATGAGAAAGTGGCCTTGGATTAGTTGAGCCCTCTCTCCCCAGCACCCAGGACAATGCCTGGCCCAGAGCAGGTGCGAGATGGGCTGGCACCGGGGGCATTTTCATATGTTTCCCTCATATGACTTTCCATCTTCTAACTTCAGACAGATGTGACTATATTAACGAACACTTTAGGATCATGGTTGCTACATATTTCGTCAGGTGTGAGGCTACAAGTGATCGCTCCTGCCTGGTTCTTATGTTCTGTGCACTTCCCCTCCCTAGCTGGCTTCCGCCGCAGCATGCGCCTGTGTCGCAGGAAGTCTCACCTCAGCCCGCTGCATGCCAGTGTGTGCTGCACCGGCAGCTGCTACAGTGCAGTGGGTGCCCCTTACGAGGAGGTGGTGAGGTACCAGCGACGCCCTTCAGACAAGTACCGCCTCATAGTGCTCATGGGTATGTCCCAGCATGCAGTCTCTCTCCTCCTCCATGAGGAGTTTTCCTTCTAGATTCAGGTGTCTCATATTGGGAATGATGGTAAAAGTAGAACTCTTTATGGACCCCCATACAAATACCTTTTTTAAAAAACAAAATAAAACCATTGTACTGTGGGTTTTTAAGTAACATTTTATTGTATCAAGCTTTTTAAAAAATCTACAAGTGAATGTGGTATGCCATGGTGTCCATGAACTATATAGTTACTTGTTATATAACAAGTATTATGATGTCATTATGACTGAGATTTTTTTTTTGTCTCCTTAGAATTGTTCTATAAACATACATGAGTGTTTCCCCAGACAGATCATTAACCTGTATCATGAAAATAAATTCTTAACGTCCATTTCCCTGAGAAATGTGTTAAATTCTTCAAGTCCATTCTCCTAAGAAATTTGTAATTACCTCATTTAGAAAAGTAACATCTTCTGGACTGTATCTTTGGTGCTTATAAAGATGATGGCAAATATAGTGCAGGAATGACCTGCTTTTGTGCCCATGACTTTTGCAAAGCTGGTCCCTGTAGCAGTAGCAACTTGTATCCTACTGCCTTCCTGTCTGCTGCGTGTTTAGCTTCATGAGCAAGGCAGGTCCCTGTAGAGCAGAACAACGTGCCTTACAGCTGGGACCAGCAATATCATATGCAGGCCCCATTGTAAAATGCAAATGCAAGGGCCCCTGGTTAAAAAATTATCAAGGATTTCAAGATACAATAGCAGATAATTCATCCAAGCACAGTATCCTTCTAAGCATGGGCCCTGTGTAACTGCACAGGTTCTATACCCATTAAGTCAGCCCTGCCTCCAGCTGGACATGGGGGTGCTTAGTCACCTGTCAGGAATGTACCCCTGAATTCTGTAAGTCACAGAACCTATAATTGTCAAGGCTGGTTTCTGGTTTTGACTTGATAAAAACTTCATTTGAAAAGGAAAGGCAGAGCTCTGTGATTCTCTAAAATGAGACCAGCTAATTCTCATGGCATTCAACATTAGATAGAGTTGGCTGGGGGTCAGGTTCCTGCAATTCCTTACCTCATTCCTGAATGTTGAAGCAATGTGGGTTATTCTATGGGTCACTAGAAAAATTCCCAAAAGTTTTCTGGGGTTCTTCCAATTTATGAGAAAGGAGGTTACATAATTTCCCTAAAAATATTTGCTCTCAAGTTTCTTCAATAGAAGGACTAAAATGATGATTCCATCACATAATTATATTTATCCACATCTGATGATTTCTGTGTGTGACTTTTTGTGTTTAGGACCCTCTGGTGTTGGAGTAAATGAGCTCAGAAGACAACTCATTGAATTTAATCCCAGCCATTTTCAAAGTGCTGTGCCACGTATGTTTAGTTTTGCTTTCATAATGGTTTGTGTTTTGGTAAAACTTTCTTTGCTGATCTCATTTAACTATGTCATTCCATCTTTGTTGTAAAAATATACAACACTAGGGATAGTTCTTAAGTATTTCTAACCATATTTATTTTAATAAGGAAAATTGGTTTATTGGAATGTAGGCTGCTGGCTTTTAAATGGGCTTTTTTCTATTTCTTAACAATTATATGGATGGCCTTTCAGGCAAACTAATAGTTAGCAATAATAGCTAACATACACCCAGTACTTACTATCTAAAAATTGATATATGCACATACAACTTTATATAAATTTATGAGTATGATTATACAATACATAACTGTTTTAGAAATGGTGTTTTCTGGCTGGGTGGAGTGGCTCACTCCTGTAATCACAGCACTTTGGGAGGCCGAAGTGGGTGGATCTTCTGAGGTCAAGAGTTCAAGACCAGCCTGGCCAACACGGTGAAACCCCATCTCTATTTAAAATACAAAATTTAGCTGAGTGTGGTGCTGCATGCCTGTAATCCCAGCTACTCAGGAGGCTGAGACAGAATCGCTTGAACCTGGGAGGCAGAAGTTGCAGTGAGCCGAGATGGCACCATTGCACTCCAGTCTGGGCGAGAGAGTGAGACTGACTCAAAAAAAAAGTGTTTTCTTATTTTCTTTTACTCATAACTCCGCTATTTTTCCTAAGCTCCCCCTTCACTACCACCAGCTCCAAACCAACTCCTAAAACACAATCTTCCAGACTTTATGTAGAGTTGTGTGAATTTTTTACCCACTTAGAGTTGTTATATGAGGTTTTTTTTTAAGCTTTAAGACATTTGAGAGCTGCAATTCTAAAAATAGAAGAAATTATTTGTTTCATACTGAGATTCATCCTTAAAATCACTCTAAGAAAAGCTGTTTTATTGTAAAAATAGAAAAGATCAAGACTTGAGATAGAATTCCTGATTTCAAGAAAATAGAAACTTCATAATAATGCATGCTTATAATAATGTATAATAATGCATAGTTTCTAATATGTGTAAAAGGAAGTTAAAATTTTGACTGAGGCACTAAGATGCACATCTTTAAATGAGGAAAGTGAAAACAAGTTAAACTCCTCACACATCTCGAGGGTATAAAAGGCTTGGGGAGGGAGATTCATGAGGGCGTTTCAGGGAGGCTTTTATTGGAGAGAGCCGTGCTGTGTGTTCCAGACCCGCTGAGTGTGGGAAGAGTGTGTGGGTGTGCTTGCTCCCCCCTCCCCTCAAGGCAAGACAGAGGAACCTAGGGGGACCACTTAGAGAGCTTTCTTTGTGTCCCCTGAACTTTGGGGGACACAGAAGAATGGTGTCCAAATTATACCTGAAAAATCCAAAGGAGGAGAGCTTACAGGAAGTGGCCAATGGCTATAATTTGGGAAGTGGCTGTCCTCATAGGGTCCATCACAGCTAGACTTGTGATGTTGCCCAAGGACCAGATCTGGGCAGGTAATGTATAAGAAAGTCAGCCCAGGGTTATATGATTCCTGCCCAGGAGGAAGCCTGAGGAGAAAAAGGCCAAAAGTGGACTCCCAAATATATCTGGCTTTAGAAGGAATCACAGACGACGAACTGGAATAGGAATGGGCTTGAGAGGCCTTGTGGTGGTGGTGATAGGGTTTGCAGAATAACTCAATATATGGTTTAGGAGAGAAAGAGCCAGATTTAAGCATCTGCCAAATCTAAAGAAAGCCAACAGCAGCCAGAATCAGTCTTTGCCAAACTAGAACCTTCCTTCCTGCTTTCCTCTCCCTCCCTGCACTCTAGACTTAAGAGAGTTCTAAACCAGTGGAAGTGAGATTTATCGAGGGGAGGGAGAAGCAGGAGCAGTAGAAATACAATGAAAGGAAAGAGAAGTGACTCATACTCTTGTCTGGCTTCTCTGAGCGTAGGCTTCCCCGGTGCAGCAAATTTGAGCCAGATGTGTGGAGAAGCAGCCTAAAATCTAAGTGAAGTTTATAATTTTGATGACTATGTGGGAATGGAATTTTAATTAGTCAGTTGAGACTGGCTGATGAAAATGAAATTGTGGCATGAGTGATGATAGACTTTTAAAATTAAACCTGAGTGAAAGAGTCATGGAAACTGCTAGTTGTCTTTTTTTTTTTTTTTTTTTTAAGACGGAGTCTCGCTCTGTTGTCCAGGCTGGAGTGCAGTGGCACGATCTCGGCTCACTGGAACCTCTGCCCCACGAGTTCAAGCAATTCTCTTGCCTCAGCCTCCCAAGTAGCTGAGATTACAGGCACCCACCACCATGCGCAGCTAATTTTTATAGTTTTAGTAGAGACGGGATTTCGCCATGTTGGCCAGTCTGTTCTTGAACTCCTGCAACTCAAGTGATCTGCCCACCTCAGCCTCCCAGAGTGCTGGAATTACAGGCATGAGCCACCGCTCCTAGCCAGGAAACTGCTAGGATTTTATGCAGGGGCTGGGGAAGATCTTGCCTCACAGAAGGGCTGTAGGAGGCCAAGAAGTTGCTTTATGATCGCATCCCATAGGCCGTGCTTTCTGAAGTACTGCTTTTTCGTGTACAGGAATGGGCATTAATCTCAAAAACAAAACTACCAAAGAAATCACCGTTTTCCTTTTCTGTGTGTTTGTTGTTTGTTTGTTTGTTTTGTTTTGTTTGAGATGGAGTCTCACTCTGTTGCCCAGGCTGGAGTGCCGTGGGATGATCTCAGCTCACTGCAACCTCACCTCCTGGTTCAAGCGATTCTCCTGCCTCAGCCTCCTGAGTAGTTGGGATTATAGGCGCATGTCACCATGCCCAGCTAATTTTTGTATTTTTAGTAGAGATGCAGTTTTACCATGTTGGCCAGGCTGGTCTTGTACTCTTGACCCCAGGTGATCCACCCGCCTTGGCCTCCCAAAGTGCTGGGATTACAGGCATGAGCCACGGCCCCTGGTCAAATCACCATTTTTTGACAGTCCGAATAAAAATAAAATGCCCACAGAATATAGAAGAATTTTAAGAATGTCAATGTAGAATTTTAATCATTTAAAATGAGAAAATACTGCTCATATTTTGCTTTTTAAATGGAAGTTTTCACCTTAAAATGGATACCTCAAGTTATGCATCAATTCACAGACTTTAACCTACCATATAAATGTTAGTCCAATGGAAGCAAAGGAGAAGGAATCATCTTGGGTTTAGATTGACATAATTCACTATCACCTGAGAGCTATAAGGTTTTACTAGAATTTTGTTTTAAGTAGGAAGCTGTGGGAGATGTGGTGTGACTATAGGAACTCTAAGGATCTGATGAGAGACTTGAATAAGGAGAATACAAAAATGACCCCAAATGACATTTGCTTTTAGACCCCCTTGAAGGTTGGTAACTCCTTTGATAATTTAAGGCTCGTTTCGATCTCCTACTTGATCATTTCCATGTATTGATATCATCAGATGTTGATCTATTTCATCCTTAAACTTTGTCAGATGCAAATACACAAATTCTGTGTGAATAAGGGAACTGGTGGTAATGTAGATTAAGGGACTAGCTTTATAGTATATAGGATGCAGAGTTGAAACTGTCTTACTCGTCTTTGTGTTTTCAGAACCTAACATGATACCTGGAACATAGTAGGCACTCAGTACACACTAGTTGAATAAATGAATGAGCAAACAACAAATAACTTTTAGATATTTGATGAACTCCTATATTCTATATGACCTGTCACTATTTAAGTTGAAGAGTCTGTAATCAAAGTGGCCATATCAAAGAATCACACTGAATCTAGACACAGCTAATCTTTCCCTCCTAGAGATCCCTAAAACGAATCACCACTCACTTGGGTATTAATGCATCTAGTCAAGATTGCAGAATGTCATGGGCTTTCTCCATTTCAAATTTGAGCATCTATTGTTGTAAAAAACATTCATCTAGGAGGAGTCAGAACACATAGGTTCTAATTTCAACTTCATTTTTCATCAGTCTTATGAATGTGAGCAAGTTTCTCCAAAAGCTTTACTTATGAGTAAAATATAGATATTAACAGTTTACCTAAGATAAGAGTATGGAAGATGAAATGAGATAATGGGAAATGCACTATCCAAATGTAAGATATTATTGGTATTGCTACCTGGGAGCCTTTAGGCATCTAAAGGTTCACACATAATTCACTAGCACTTGTTTTGAAGTAATGACAGGTGTTACCTTAGGTCTTTCTTATGCTGGCTTAATATCTAGTGTATTCTTTTTCACACCATATGCACTCAATAAAGGTTTATAGACTAACTGATTTTGATATAAGAACTTATCACCAATTCAGGCTTCTTCTTTTTAGTTCTAGCATTTTATCTAATTGATTATATATTCATTTATTTATTTTGATTAGATATCTTTATTCAAATGTATATTGGTAATCAAGGAATTTTGAAGACACTGAAACCTTTCATTCCGTTTTCTTGATAGACACTACTCGTACTAAAAAGAGTTATGAAATGAATGGGCGTGAGTATCACTATGTGTCCAAGGAAACATTTGAAAGCCTCATATATAGTCACAGGTAAAGTGGAGGTTCAGCAGCTGATTCTTGCCTCTTGTTGTTTTACATTCAAAATAGATTCCCTATTTTTATGTATTTTCCAAAGCTCCTGGGTAATTCCTTTTGTTTCTGAGGAGTGAAGCATGAAATGTACATTGATATATCAGCATACCAACTCACTGGGGTTGGAAAGGGAGCAGAATGGAGTTTGCAAACCTTGGAGAACTTGAGGAAATACATAAACTCTAGATATGCTCATTATGTTCACCCCTTGAATATCTATTCATTTTTTTCTGTGCTAATAAAGTCCACATATTTATATTCAACTCTAGTGCAGTTTATCCTCATGTTACTACTAATAATATTTTCTTTGTAGAAAGCGTTCTGTTTTGTTTGGCCTGCCCTTGCAGGATGCTGGAGTATGGTGAGTACAAAGGCCACCTGTATGGCACTAGTGTGGATGCTGTTCAAACAGTCCTTGACGAAAGAAAGATCTGCGTCATGGACTTAGAGCCTCAGGTGGGTCCATGGTGGAATATTTATGTCCCCAAACGATGAATGCATATCGTCCATTTTTTGTGCACATGCTGTAGGTTATAGTTGAGACATTTATTCTGTTAGCCTTTTAAGAATAAGGCCATTTCTCATATCTAAGATCTTACTAAATGTGTCAATTTAAAACATTTTGGTTTTAGTTGGGAAAGAAGTCTTGCTTCTCATACAGAAAAGCAGAACTGAGTGGGTGGTCACAAAGAGAAGCAAGAATCTTTCTTGCTTTAACCTTGATCACAAAGGCATCAAGGTTACTTCTTGTGGAGTGAATAAGATGTTGCTTTGTACAAGGAGGTGAGGTTTCTATGTTGTCATATCTGTGGCTACCTTCCTGAGACCACATGTAGAATGGAGCAGGGGTGAGCAAGTTAAGGTAAGATAAAGAACATGCAATCCATAGGCCCAATTTTTGTGATCTTTGTATTTTCTTCGTGTGTGTGTGTGTGTGTGTGTGTCTGTGTTTGTTTTGTTTTTTGAGACAAGGTCCTGCTCTGTCGTCCAGACTAGAGTGCAGTGGCGTGCTCTCGGCTTACTGCAGCCTCCGCTTTCTGGGTTCAAGTAATTCTCGTGCCTCAGCCTCCCTAGTAGCTGGGACTACAAGTGCAAGCCACCATGCCTGGCTAATTTTTGTATTTTTAGTAGAGACAGGGTTTTGCCATGTTTGCCAGGCTGGTCTGGCAATGGAACTCCTGGGCTCAAGTGATCCACCTGCCTTGGCCTCCCAAAGTGCTGGGATTATAGGCATGAGCTACTGTGCCCAGCCATGTTTTCTTTGTCGTTAGAAATACACTTTGTGTGCTAGAGAATCAGAGGAAAAGAGATGGCAGTAGTATCCAATGTGAGATAATAGCAAGAGGAAAGGGAAGTGAAGGTGAAACAGAGCTGATCCATCTTGAGAGTCTGTCTTTGTCATATGGGATCATGTACAGAATCCTACTCTCAGTAAATGAGATCCTCTCATGTATAGACTGTTGCTCAGCTAGTAAGATTTCAATTGCTAGTCATAGCTAGTAAGAGTCAGGATTTGACCTTAATTTTGATTCTAAAACTCCATCTTCAAATTATTAAAATGTTCATTTGTTTTTAAGAATTGAGCAGTTGGGGGCACATGAGATGATACTCTAAAAATAATTGCTAATTTCTGGTCTTAGAAATTTTGAGAAGCTTCATGTTGACTCTAGAAAGTTAGGACTTCTGTTTTTAAATGTGCATTTAGGTCAGGTACAGTGGCTCATGCCTATAATCCCAGCACTTTGGGAGGCTGAGATGGGAGGATTTCTTGAGGCCAGGTATTTGAGACCCCTCTGGGCAACATAGTGAAACCCCATCACTACAAAAAATAAAAAATAAAAAAAAATTAGCTGGGGCTAGGCGTGGTGGCTCATGCCTGCAATCCTAGCACTTTGGGAGGCTGAGGCAGGCAGATTACCTGAGGTCAGTAATTCCAGACCAGCCTGGCCAACATGGCAAAACCCCATCTCTACTAAAAATACAAAAATTAGCTGGGCGTGATGGCACAAGCCTATAATTCCAGCTACTAGGGAGGCTGAGGCACAAGAATTGCTTGAACTGGGAAGGCGGTGGTTGCAGTGAGCAGAGATCCCACCACTGCACTCCAGCCTGGGCAACAGAATGATATTCTGTCTCAAAAACAAAACAAAACAAAATAGCTGGCATGGTGGCATGTGCCTCTGGTCCCAGCTACTCGGGAGGCTGAGATGGGTGGATTGTTTGAGCCTGGGAAGTTGAGGCTACAGTGAACTGTGATTGCACCACAGCACTCCAGTCTGGGTGACAGAGCAAGACCATGTCTCAAAACAAACAAAAAACAAGTGTGCATTTGAATTTTCTGTGTAGGATATTCAAGTGGTTCGAACTCATGAACTGAAGCCCTATGTCATATTTATAAAGCCATCGAACATGAGGTGTATGAAACAATCTCGGAAAAATGCCAAGATTATTACTGACTACTTTGTGGACATGAAGTTCAAGGTAAGAGCAAGTCAAAAATTACTGTATTGCTTTCAGTGACTTCTGCGTGGGAGAGATCTGGGTTGGGTCGGGCCAAGCATCTCTGATCTCATTGTCCTCCTCCTCCTTTTTGACCCCCTCCCCAAAAGGCCCTCAGTAAAACCAGTTTACTATGGCTTTATTTTACAAAAAACAAAACCAACCAACAAACAAAAAACACAAAATTTAAAACTGTACTGTTTCTACAGGATCTGTGTTAGAGAATGTAATTTTTGTTTCTAATGGATAATGCTCTTATGATTTATCCTTTTGGATGGACATCACTTACAGATATAAAAATAAAGTTTAATAAATGCTATGATGCTACCCTTATTTTTTTCTTTCTTATTTTTTGGGTCTAGTTAAAAAGAAAAAATCCTTGAGCCATAGTTTGCAAAGCCAAACAGAAATTGGTCATATATGAACCTGGTATTTGTATTTTAAACAGATTGTCTTTTACTTAAAAGCTTACTTTAAAAATGCTCAGTGAGTATATCTCATCTGTAAAATGATGATGGTAATAATAGAAGGGGCAAGCCAGGTGAAATTAATCAGTGATTTCATCCTAGAACAGGTGATATTTTTCCAGTTGCATACATATATTTTACATGAAATACACTTTAAATATTGTGAGTCATAACATGCATTCAGTAAAGTGTATAGAGTGTACAGTTTAATGAGTTTTTAGGTGTGTATGCACCCAGATAACCATCACCTAGATTAAGATATTACAGCCATTTTTTTTGTGTGTGTGTATGTGTGGTAAAAATACATAAAACTTACCATATTAACTGTTTTAAGTGTACAGTTCAGTGTTAGTATTTAGTGTTAAGTATATTCACATTGTTGTGAAACAGATCTCCAGAATTTATTTACCTGGCAAAACTGAAACTAAAACTATGAATGATTCACTAAATATTTGTATGTCATGCTTGTACAAGGGCCATGCTAATCTCTGCATTGTTTCAGTTTTAGTATATGTGCTGCTAAAGCAAGCACAGGTATCTTTAAATTATCCTTTCTCTTATTATTTTTATTTTCATATTTTTTTCAATGACTATGGAGGTCTGATTTTCCAGTTTACCTTGTGAACAGTAGAGTCCATGAATGTATTTGTTGAGTCTTACGGGCATTTAAAATTGTTCTCATTTTTATGGCAGTCTAAACAAATTAACAAAATTGTTTCTGGATCATATGTATAGTCACTTTGTAAAGCCACAAGATTTTGGTGCCTGCATTTGTATTTGTGTTTCAGATTGTACTGGTGACAAGTTGTACTATTTTTCGTGAACTAATAAGAAAATAACAGCAATGAATTTAATGCATTAGTGCCAAGTGAAGGCCAAATTACCTTCATTAAATGAACATTTCACAATAGTAGAAACAGTAATATAACTGGCTTATACCATCCTCATGTTGAAAGTGGCCATTTTGTATCTTTAAAATAATGTTATTCCTATCAGATTAATGTTCATTTGAAATTTATGTTTAAATTTTATTTAAACTGGTACATTTTCTTTGATTTTATGTTGTATATGGTTAAAGAGTTTCAAGTGTAAAGGGAGGAGTAAAATAAATTCATACGGGAAGTTGAGTAATCTGTCTGCAAACTATTAGTAAATTTTGCAAAACATGATCAGACATTAAGATTAAAGATTAAAACATAAGTTTTGTAGTTTAGAAGACATTTATTGGACCTCATTTTTTAAATAAAAAACTTCAGTCTTTTATTATTTAAAAAAAAATTACAAATTAAAATTTCTTTATCTCAGTAATACATTTCTAAGAAATAAAGGATGACATACTGTGGATAGTGATATATTTTTCCCAGCTTTGCTTATGCTTTACATTAATTTGGAAGGATATGTTTATACCTGTTATAATAATTACATTTTCTCTACAAAAATTAGCTTGGCATGATGGTACGTGCCTATAGTCCCAGCTACTCTGGAGGCCTAGGTGGGAGGATCACTTGAGTCTGGGAGGCAGAGGCTGTAGTGAGCTGAGATGATGCCACTGCATGCCAGCCTGGGATACAGTGGGACCCTGTCTAAAAAAAATAATAATTTTATCTATATTTAGCAACATTATTTCAATTAACAGAGGGTAAAAAAATTACTATTTTCTAGTTAGCTAGCTTTGTAGAATTTTGAGAAAATATGTTTTAAACCTTATTAAAAATCATCTGTGCAAAATTTGCCGACCTTACTGTTTTTATAAGTAGTTTCACGACTGAATGTGACAGCATAACAAACTGTATTTTTTCCATTTGTCCAATTAATTCTGTACTATCCATATTTTTCTATTTCTCCAAAAGGATGAAGACCTACAAGAGATGGAAAATTTAGCCCAAAGAATGGAAACTCAGTTTGGCCAATTTTTTGATCATGTGATCGTGAATGACAGCTTGCATGATGCATGTGCCCAGTTGTTGTCTGCCATACAGAAGGCTCAGGAGGAGCCTCAGTGGGTACCAGCAACATGGATTTCCTCAGATACTGAGTCTTAATGAGACTTCTTGTTTAATGCTGGAGTTTTAACACTGTACCCTTGTTACAGCGATCCACAGCTGCAATCTAAAACAGCAGTATTTGACCCATTATAATGTGTACAACTTTAAAAGTGCAGTAGTTTATTAATTAATCTTATTTGAAAAAATTTTTATTGTATGGTTATGTAGTTACCTATTTGGCTCTTAAAAAAATTTTTTTTCCTTTATCTCATATGCAGCTATAGTAGAAATATGAATAATGTTAAGTCAATGAGTATGAGAACCTTTTGCAGATTTCACATCTTTTAAAGATTTAAATAAAGAGCTTTCCTTAATATAATAAGCAATATTTAACTTCAGAAATTGTATTTTACTCTATGAAACGTGTTTTATGAAAACATCTTTTACCAAAAGTGCTTACTTAATTCAGCAAGAAAGTTTTAATATGCACATTTCACATTGAAGGGGTGGCCTGCCCCTCCACACCTGTGGGTGCTTCTCGCTAGGTGGAACAAGAGACTTGAGAAAAGAAATAAAGACACAGAGACAAAGTATAGAGAAAGAAAAGCGGGCCCCAGGGGGCCAGTGCTGTGCTTACAGAGGACCCACACTGGCACTGGTCTCTGAGTTCCCTCAGTATTTATTGCCAAAAAGATAAGGGAGTAAATCAGCAGTAAGGCATACAGATACACGGAGATGTTGCATTTTCCCAGGGATGGGCAGGAGACAGATGTTTTTCTTTTACTGAGATTTAAGGGAATGGTACTGACCTTCCACCACAAGCAGGCTTTAAACATTTGCCTAACAAAGCACATTCCTTACAGCCCAAAATCTTTTCAACCTTAATTAGCACAGCGATGTTTCTAGCAAGGACAAGATTGGGGGTAGAGTCACAGATTAACAGCATCTCAAATACAGAGCCAAATGGAGTCTCTTAAACTTACTTCTATGTATAATAACACAGTAACAGGCTGACCTCTCTTTTCCCCACACACATCTAAAATCAAAACCTACAAAAAACTGCACTGCCTTCACTATTTACAAATCAGCCTACAAGGAAAAAATTATTCTCATCAGAGGTGTGACAAACACGAATTTTCCTTACAGCCAATATCTACATGCATGCCTAAATTAGAAAAAGGCAATGGATTAGTCCTGGAGACCTATATACAGAAAAATCACAAGATTGAAACCGTGTCTCAGAGTTAAAGAAACCAGAGACTAACAGAAATTCTTGAGCATGCAGGACGGCAGATAAAAAACAATTTGCTAAAACGCCTAAACTTTTTCCATTGTGAGATTAAAAAACAAAATAAAGCAAACTGGCTGAAATTGGTTAGGACTAACACGGATGGCTACCTGGAGTCTGTACAAAATGAGCTTGCTGGCGTTACAGTTCGAGTCTTCCCCCGTGTTTCATACTGACTCCCTCCACAATTTGCATATGCGACCCATGAAGGGACATGAAGAGGTAACCGCGAACGCCAGAGGATTTTCCAGATGGCTTCTTTCCTTCCACCAATCACCTACTAATCCCAGAATCCATTCCCTAAACCTTTTCTAATAAAAATACTGTCTTAAAGCCAGCACAGGGAGACAGATTAGAGCTATACTCCTGTCTCCTTGTTAGTTGACTCGCAGTAAAAACTTTTCTCAAAAAACCAGCATCATAATATTGGCTTCTGTGCATATAGGGCAACAAGCCCTGTTTGGTAACAAGATTAGGATGCCATTACAAAGTCCTGTTTCCCTTTCTTCCCCCAGATTTGAGATTTCCAGGCGCTTTCCCTGTCCCTGTATCTATTCATCTTCTGCATCATTCTCTGATCCATATCCATACCATTCTTCCATCTTTCCCATCTCTTTCTTAACTGTAAAATAGAATGCATGATTCAAAATATTTGTAGTTCTGTTACTTGAAGTTATCTTTAAAAAAAAAAAAACCTAACCAAACAAAACGATGCAAATTAAGTAGTTTGTAGTGATATTTATGTGAGGTCGGATTTGATTTTAACGTTCTTCAAGAAAGTTTTTTCCAAATTTGATTTACACAGTTGTGGGATGAAGGGTAAGCAATCGGAGAAAATGTGAGAATTGCCTATATTAATACACATCCACACACCCAGGCCCGCACAGACTGGAGTAGTAAACGCATTTGTCCCAAACCCAGCAGTGCTTGGCAGGGCAGAGGCGGGCGGGGACCTGGCTCACGGGGAGGAGGCCTCGCCAGGCGCCACGAAGCCCCGGCGTCCCGCAGGCTGCAACGTCGCAGGGAGCTGGGCTCGGGCCGCCGAAGGTTGCGCCGGGGAAGCCCCGCGGGGAGAGCACCATGAGGGCTGACTCCGGGGCTCGGCTGGAGGAGGGAAACCTGGTGAGCGGCGAGGGGCGTGTCGGCCTCGAGAGGTGGCGGGTAAACAGCTATACTTGGCGGAGTGGGGGTGGGTGTGCGGGGGGGCGCCAACGAGCTGGGGATCACTAAGGGAGAGCCTTGCTCATGGGGGATCACTAAGGGAGAGCCTTGCTCATGGGGTGCACGCGTCCGCCCCTCCAGCATTGGCGAGGCCGGGACCGAACTCCCGGAGTGGGGGAGAGAGGCCTGGCATGAAGTTTGCAGGGACCTGAGCCCGCGTTGCCACGACGACGCCTCACTTGTGAGGCCCGGCGCCCGGAGGGTGCTGGGGCTTCCAGCCAGGCCTCTCATAGACTCCTCCTCCGAGAGGGCAGTAGCTGCCTAGAAGAGATCGTTGTTTGCCTGCGGAGTCCTTTAACCAAGGTCTTCCCTCACGCCCCGCTTCCCGCAAACAAATCACCGCGACCACTTAGGAAACCACGGGAAAGCTGCGATTGCAGCGCCACGGTCGCCGGATCTCTGCTCCTGGGCACATTACCCCAACTCAGAGGCCCCTTTTTTGGCAGGGCTAGTCTGGACTGGCCAATCCGGGTCCCTGCGCGCCTCTCACCCCGGCATACCCACTGGGCGCTGCGCGCGGGGTACTAGCCCGGCGGCGCTGCCAGATGACGCATTGCGCCTGCGCGTGCGACAGAGCCAGGAGGGGTGGGGCGCCCTGTGTTTGGGGGCCGGAGGCCGCCGAGGCCGGCTAAACACAGAATGGGAAAGAATCCTGTGGTAAGCGAGCCTTAGCTACTTTTAGTTGTTAGGATTTTTGTCTTCAGTTGAGCCGTCCTACTTTTGAGGAGTAGAGGTTGGGTCTCTGGGTGGGTGGAACGTCATTTTTGCGGGACTTTTGAAATCAGTTACGTGAACTGAGTCCTTGGATCGATCGCGCGCACTTCGTAGCATCTGTAGAACAATAGCGCGTTCCAGTGATTGTCATTCTTTTCCAGTTGCAATTTTGACTACTGGATGGTATTACGGGAGCTTGCCTCGTCCTAATCTTGTAGTACTTGCATTAATCTACTGTTCGAACGAATGGATTGCTAAATGGGACAAACTACAAGAATGTCTAAAATTTAACCCTTTTGAATTAATGTCTTATGCAAGCAGCATGAGATACTTGGAACATTAAATTGGCTTCTAGGCATTTCTGTTAGTATCTGATTCTGAAAATACTTCTCAACTGTAATGCTCTCTGAACTACAAACACTTTTCTTATTCACATAAAGGAGCGTTTGGAAGGGTTCCCCCCACCATTCTTTCTGCCCTAAAACGCATTCTTCCCAGTATATTCAAGTGGCCTTTTAAAAATTTGTGTTAGTATGTGGTTTAAAACCTACATTGGTTTCCCATTGAATTAAAACAAAATCCAAACTCCTTCCCTTGGTCTGCAAGGCCCTAACTAAATCTGGCTCCTGCCTACCTCCTTGGTAATTGTGCGGCAGCCTTGCTGTCCTTTTACCTGAAATATTCCAGGCCCAATTTAACCTAAAAATCTTTGCATTTGTTCCGGTTGCGCCTTTCTCATTCAGGTCTCAGCTCAAATATCTCAGAGAAAGTTTCCCTAACAAACGTAGCACTCAGTCTCCTTCATGCATTACGTTTTGTGTGTTTGTGTTTGTGTGTGTGTATATATACACAAGATATGTATACAAGATATATGTCTTAAATATAGCATATATATGTTACACATGCTGCATATAATATATAGTATATATTATATATATTTAACATTGTTTCTAATAACCATCAGATTGTAAGTTCCATAAAAGCAGAGTTCTCTCCGTTTTGTTCATTAGTGTACTCCTAATGCTTAGAAAAGGGCCTGGCCTAGAGATAGAAAGGAATGTAGGAAGGAAATAATTTTATATGAAATTTAGAATGGGAGAACAAATTTTAAATTGCCCGTGTTTCTCATCAGTACCTCCCAGGTTTCACTGATGAACAAGATTATCAAGACATTTGAAGATCCTGGTCCGATCCATTATATTTTTCTGTCATGTCTGAACAACAGACTTTTGAAAGAAGTGGTGTCGCTGGGTAGTGGCTCACTCTTGTAATCCCACCACTTTGGGAGGCCAAGGTGGGCGGATTACCTGAGGTCAGGAGTTCAAGACCAGCCTGGCCAACATGGCAAAACCCATCTGTACTAAAAAAACAAAACTTAGCCGGG
>NW_012116266.1:7445341-7467841 GCF_000951035.1 Colobus angolensis palliatus
TAGGCTTTTACTTACAAGCAAATTTCTTTTTTTCCCCCCACAGCGTCCTCCACGAACCCTTCCACCTGTGCCAAGGTAAAAATAATTTACAGAAATTTCATTATTGAGCTTTAAAAATGGAAAATGAAGACAGTGGAAAAATTAACTAGTATCATCGCAAAATTACAATGATTCTGGAAACTCTTCTGAAAAATTTAGGGATTTTCTGAAATTTTAAAGGTGAAAAATCCTTGAATTATAAGAATAACAGTTATAATTGAATGTTATATTTAAAAGCCTGAATATCAACATGGTAGGATAATGGATCCATTCCCTTTCTAACTGTTTTAGTATCTTTTTTTTTTAATCAGAATTCTGATCTTTCGTTTGTGAGAATAGTTTCCTCAGAGTTTAAGCTGATTTTAATCAGTGACAAGTAAGAGTTCTTAATCTGCTTAATCCACTTTATTAATAGACAGTAGGGAATATGTATATGTAGGTTCAGAAAATATTGACATTATTTTATTAGTAGCGTTATTAAACAGCTTATTAATTTTAAACAGTAAACTAGTCTATAAACTAGCTATTGCGTGAAAGCTAATTTTATTTTAAATTTGTAATGATTTAAGTCGATTTTCACTGTGAATATTAACAGGTTTCTAATTAATTGTTCCTTTTTTTGTCTTTGTCCTGCTGGTTAAATTTGTTCGGTGTTACATGACGTGTTAGTCAAGGTGAGTTAGTTTAATGTGAATATAAAATTTTCTAAATATAGTATTTGGTGTTCAAAAATTAGTTTGATTCCTTGGTTTGTTTCTCTTAAAACCGAATCTGAATGGTGTAATTTGTAATTCTACAATATGTTTTTGTCAAATAATCTCCCATGACTACCATTTAAAAATTGTCATTAATATATAGCACTGGATGACCTTGCCATTATAAAAGCACTTCATCCCTGAATGGGGTCACCGAGCACACAACTGTTGGCTAGTTTGTAGCTCTGTAATGAGGACTGCACCTTCCTTTGTCTCATTTAGTCAGGATAGACAAGGTTATACTATACTAAAAACCCCCAAATCGCAGTGACTTAGTATCACACAGGGTTATTTCTAATTAATACCAACTCTGCTATGGCAAAAACTGGGGACAATTGCCTTTCACTACCTTTTTACTATTGGTATAGCAATCTAGGCTACTTCTTTTTTTTTTTTTTTTTGAGACAGTGTCTTGCTCTGTTGCCCAGGCTGGAGTGCAGTGGTGCGATCTCGGCTCACTGCAATCTCTGCCTCCTGGGTTCAAGTGATTCTTCTGCCTCAGCCTCCTGAGTAGTTGGGATTACAGGCATGTGCCACCATGCCTGGCTACTTTTTGTATTTTTAGTAGAGACAGTGTTTTGCCATGTTGGCCAGGCTGGTGTCGAACTCCTGAGCTGAAGTGATCTGCCCGTCTTGGCCTCCCAAAGTGCTGAGATTACAGGTGTGAGCCACTGCGCCTGGCTTGCAGTCTAGGCTACTTCTATGCTGTGATCCCACCATCTTAACATGAGGCTTCCTCAGTCACCACAACAAGGGAAGAGAAGCTGAAAGATTACTCACTGGCTCTTTCAACGTTTGGCTCTGAAATGACACAGATCACCTGCTCACAGCCTATAGGCCAGAACCAGTCATATGCCACACCTATGTGCAAGGGAACTGGGAAATGTAGGGGATCAGATGAATATTTGTTGAACCCACTTTCTGTGTCATGGTTTCTAACATTACTGACTCGCAGTGTGCTACTGGTACCACAGTGTGGTTGCTCTCTGGTCTTCTCAATTTCTTGCCTTCTTCCCCTAATCTATAAAAGTTTGCTGGGCCCAGGGAGGAGAGGGAAAATTCTTCCCTGCTAAAAGTTCTCTTCTGATTGTTCTCTGCACTGAATTTTAGACAGCCTTTTCTGTTGACGTTTTCGCCTGCTTTATAGATGATATTCCACTTAGTCGTCCTAAGAAAAAGAAGCCCAGAACAAAAAACACACCAGGTAAGATGTTATTCTTTGTTGTGTGGGATCACAAGTTTTCCCAGGACCTCAGGTATGGTAAACATCACAGATCAGGGAGAAGTAAGGCCCCAGCAGCCCAGAATCACCACTTCGTTGAGGATAGAATTAAGGCCAGTTTGAAGCAGTGGAATTCCTAGTGGTGGTGAGGTGCAGGGCAGTGGGCAGCCTGAGGAGTATCTGGATGCATTCATGGAATAGAAGGTGGTGCCATCTAAGCTCCTAGTTCCATGATGTTCCTGAACTCTTTAAGGTCTTTTATCCCTAGACAACATACATGGTTTTAAGCTATGATTGATTCCAGACCCTTGAACAAGATACTGAATTTAGAAACACAGAGTTCTTAAATCTCGCTTCAGTCAGAATATCTCTATATTAGAGCATGAGTCTGAAAGCATGGCCACATCATCATTTAAATAGTAAAGCTTCAGTCATGAGCTGAACTCGTTT
Organism: Colobus angolensis palliatus; assembly: GCF_000951035.1. NCBI lineage: Eukaryota > Metazoa > Chordata > Mammalia > Primates > Cercopithecidae > Colobus > Colobus angolensis. Next base: position 7,447,808 of record NW_012116266.1, read on the forward strand.
TTGTTCTAGTCATCCACTAATAATCCTGGAAGTTGCGTCTGTAACTCTAAACCCAGCACATCTAGAATTCATCATTGCCTTTAAGAATAAATAATTTTTTACGTTTCATAATTTTCTGCTAATGGGACCTGCCATTTTCCCAGCACTCAGGCTTGAAACCTCAAGGTTATCTTTACCTGATCCTTTAACTTCACTTTTTACTTGTGACCTCTCACACTCCTAAAAGGTTTCTGTGGTTGCTCCTCCTTTGTTAAAACAAACAACAACAACAAGAAAAACATAAAAGGAATCATACATACTGTCTTTGTTTCTTAATACATAGAGTTCTATGTATTCTTAAACAGTGACTTCATTGTATTATATGATAAGAATGTACCATAATCACCGGTCTGTTATTTATTGAGGTTATTTCCAATTTTTCACTCCAACAGTGTTGCAGTTCTGCATAAAATAGTGGCTGGTAGGGAAGAAGTACTTCTGTAGGATGGATTGCTAGCAGTGGAATTGCTAGGTACAGGATGTGTGTGTTGTTGGTATGATTGACTGCTAAATTACCTTAAGGAAGCTTTAGTTGTTATCTTGCTACCTGTAGAGTCTGAGAGTGTCTCATTCTCTAAATCCTTAACATTGGACAATATCAATCATTAAAATTTTTTTGTTAATGGGCAAAAAGTAGCTGATTTTAGTTTGCATTTCTCTGAATACTAGTGAAGTTAAACATCTTTTCATTTGTTTATTGATACATTTCTATTTCTTTTTTTTTGGGGGATAGAGTGTTGCTCTGTTGCCCAGGCTGGAGTGCAATGGTGTGAATCTTGGCTACCTGCACCCTCTGCCTCCTGGGTTCAAGTGATTCTCCTACCTCAGCCTCCCTAAGTTGCTGGGACTACAGGCGCATGCCACTACATCTGGCTAATTTTTGTATTTTCAGTAGAGATGGAGTTTTGCCATGTTGGTCAGGCTGATCTTGAACTCCTGACCTCAGGCAATCTGCCTGCTTTGGCCTCCCAAAGTGCTGGGATTCCAGGCATGAGCCACTGCACCTGGTGCATTTCTGTTTCTTCTTTTGTGAAGCAGACAAGCAAGGAAGGGAATGCAGTCAGGTAAAATCCAAATCTGCCAAAATGTGTTGAAATTCTTTTAAAAGATTTCATGAGGGAAGAGGTTGAAGTGAGTGACCAAATGAAGAGATTGATAAATTATCTGCTAACTCCAATTATCCATGATGACTTTATCATTCTTGAACTTATTAATGAAGGACTTTACTATATAGAGGCTGATGAAAATTCTTAAGGCAAGAGGCAAGTAAGAGAATTCTCTGTCAGTTTTTATTATGTTTTCCACCTTTTTCAAAGTTCTAAATGTTCTGAAGCAATTTCTTCTCCTCCTGTCTTTTGCTCTTCTTTTTAGCCACCTCTTTTTTCTTCCTCAGCCTTTCTTATTCCTTCATTTATTTCTTTTCCTAACTTAAATCCCAAAGTTACAGGTGAAGAGGAAGGAAAGATTTCGGGGACAATTAGTTCTGAAAGAGATGGGGTTATTCTATAGGAAACATTCTAGTTACCTTTTCCTCCATCTTTTTAAAATTCAGTGATCTTTGCTCAAGTAATCTCATTTTTTTCTACTCTGTTTTTCTATAGCAAGTGCTTCTTTGGAAGGCCTTGCTCAGACTGCTGGTCGAAGGCCCTCTGAGGGCAGTGAGCCATCAACTAAAGAACTCAAAGAGCACCCAGAGGCTCCTGTTCAAAGAAGACAGAAAAAGACAAGGCTACCTCTTGGTACGTGAAGAAACCAAGGTTAGGTTGTGATAGCAGTTGTGATTTTGGTGACATGATGAAAACCTCTCTGCTCTCATTTTTCCCTCCTATCAATATCCCACAGGTGGGTTCTTGCTTTTATGTTTAAAAATTTACCACTAGAGTAACTCCAATGGCTTCAGCCAAGAATACTTTATAGGTCTTTTTTGATCATATATGTATAGATTATGAGAGGAGGGCGACAAATGCAGGACTAAACAGAAAGTTCAGATCTCAGTGCATAGAAAAACCTAGTAAATGATGAAATGGACATTTCAGATTAGTGGGGAAATGATAGATCCTGTACTAACAATAATATAATGAAACAACAACTAACATTTGTTCAGTCTTTCTATGTCCCAGGCAGTTCACAAGGTAAATAAAATACTATACCACTTTTTGGCCTATCAAATTGGCAATGCTTTTTTCTAGTTATAAAATCCAATATTGATGGGAAATGGGTTCACTCATGCTTTTTGCTCATTGGGGCATAGGTATAGCCTGTCGGATTTCTGGGAATAGTAGTAAATTCAATAGCTGCAGTAATTAAAGAATGTTAACTGCAACATTATTTATAAAAGTAGAAATTGGTAATGACCCAAATATTTAACGGTGTGATACTGGCTAAATAAATCATACTTTATCCATAAATAGGAACCAGGTACCCATTAAAAGGATTGTTAGGGTGACACGGATAATCATCAGTTGTGTATTATTAAATCAAAAAACAAAGGTTATAAAATAGTATGTATTGGAGGATCCCATTTTTGTAAAATATACTATGTTAATTTCTTAGGGTTGCCATAAAAAATTACCACAAACTGAGTGACTTAAAACAACAGTTTATTTTTTCATAGTTCTTAGGTGAGAAGTCCAAAATCAAGTTGTCTACAGGACTATGCTCCCTCTGAAGTCTCTAGAAAAGAGTCCTTCCTTGTTTCTTCTAGCCTCTTTTTTTTGTTTGTTTTTTGAGATGGAGTTTCACTCTTACAGCCCAAATGGGAGTGCAATGGTGCGATCTCAGCTCACTGCAACTTCTGCCTCCCGGGTTCAAGCAATTCTCTTGCCTCAGCCTCCCGAGTAGCTGGGATTACAGGCACCTGCCATGATGCTCAGCCAATTTCATATTTTTTAGTAGAGACAGGGTTTCATCATTTTGGCCAGGCTGGTTTTGAACTCCTGACCTCAGGTGATCCGCCTACCTCGACCTCCCAAAGTGCTGGGATTACAGGCATGAGTCACCGTGCCTGGCTCTTTCTTCTAGCTTCTTATGGTTGTTGATGGTCCTTGGCATTCTTTGACTTGTGGCGGCATAATGCCAATCTCTGCCTCCATCTTCACATTTTTCCTTGTGTGTCTGTGCTCACATTTCCCTCTTCTTGTAAGGATATCAGTCGTTGGATTTAGGGCCCATTCTAATCTAGCATGACCTCATCTTAACTTGATTACATCTGCAAAGACTCTATTTCCAAATAAGGTTACACTCACAGGGATTATGAGTTAGGACTTGAACATATCTTTTTTTGGAGCACAGTTCAACCCAGAACGTAAATATGTGCATACATCTATATATTAAAAAGAATGGAAGAATATAGCAGTGTTACAGTGGTAGAAGTTTTAGAAGGAGGAAGTATGATTTTTAAAATTTTCTTCTTTCATTTATATTTTACTAATTTTTGATATTTTGAGTGTTTTGACTTTTATAATAATTAGAAAAAGGACAAAGGGTTGTATTGGAATAAAACTCAGGGAAGGAACAAAGATGGGGAGATTAGTGCTCTCCTATTAACATCAGCCCTTATTCATAATTTATTATAAATTAATTTTCCTAATTACTTGTCCTTCTAGAAAATGGCGTGTCTTGATTGGATGGAAGAATTATAGGAGTAGAAGGGCAGGAACTAGAAAAGTCAGGAGAATGGAACATAATTTTGGAAGGCAAGTTGAAGTGGGATACCACAGTGCCTGGGGGCACTGAGGATCTACGAGGAGAAGGAAGGGGCAGATGATGGCAGAAGAAGGAAAAGAGACAGAAATGGTGCTCAGACTAGTTGTAACAACTCTACAATTTATTTCATTAGTGGCAGTAAATGTAGTTTAATTAAAACTCCCCTTTAGTAAGTTAGTTAGGATACAAGTTTAAAAATCAAGATGGATACCAATACCTAGTTTTATAATTTGTGAAAAGTATGTTTACAGAAATGACCTTTTTTAGAAAATTCAGGACCCAACTAAGTTTTGGATCAAAAAGGACCTGTCATTGCCATTCCAAAGTACACCAAGCCTGGCAGGTCAGCTTTCTAAATTTCTGGATTTAAAAGTTGTGTTTTTGTTTATTTTGTTCAGGATGACCAATGGTAGGCTTTACTGCTTGCATTATATTTCCAGTCCAGGCTGTAAGTATTTTATTACAATAGAATTGTAAGGTCTTGAAGGTATTCCAGAGAGCTAGTATTTCCAGATAGGAAGAGTAGCTAGTGGATTAGAAGAACGCTTCACTGACTAATTTAAACTTCATACCTACCCTGTGTACAGGAAAGAGTTAATATAGCAGACCTGAGACTGCTATCCTTGGAAAGGCCTGCTGATAAGATTGGCCCTTAGCTGGCATCTGGGAACTTGGATGATAAACAGCTCCCTACACTGATAGAAAACTTTCCCTAAATTATAAGGTGGCACACTGTGCATTTGTGCATACAAAGTGATTTTTGCTCAACATCTGCTTCCCTTCTGGGCATCCAGAATTTTGGTATGTGCTAAGTTTATGTGACTAGCCCCTAACCTTGGGTACTATCTCTGATGAGCTTCCCTTGTAGAATATGTGTCACATGTGTTGTCACAACTCATTACTGCAGAGATTAGTGCATCCTATTTGACTCCACTGATAGAGGACTCTTGGAAGCTTGTACTTGGTTTCCTCTGGACTTAGTCCATGTGCTTTTTCCTTTTACTGATTTTGCTTTATATTCATTTGCTGTAGTATACCATAATTGTGAGTGTGATGATTTCCAAGTCCGGTGAGGCCTTCTAGAAAGTCAGCGAACCTGGAGATAATCTTGGGAATCTTCAGCACAGCCTGGGTGTTGGGTTACTTAATTTTTTTTCATATTGTTTGGCATTACAATTTCAATTTTTACATTAGGAGTTTAGAAGTATAACATTTTTTAAAAATTAAAAATTTGTAAGATAGTGAAAATATTTTTGCCCAATTAAATTCTTGAAGTTCTTTTCTCTTATACAAGTCTTGTACATTACTTTTCTTTTTCTGTTTTAGTTATTTGAAAAGTTAAATTTATTTTGTTTTCAGAATTGGAGACTTCCTCCACTCAAAATAAGGCATCTAGTTCATCTTTATTACGAAATGAAAATGGTATTGATGCGGAGCCAGCTGAGGAGGCAGTTATTCAAAAACCTCGGAGGAAGACAAAGTAAGAATTTATTTATGTTTCTGACTATTCTCCAGGATTACCCTGATGCTTTGTTTGGAGTTCCCAAACAGTAGCTTCTCATTAAGTCTTACTACATACTTGTATTTGTGTACCTCTAGGGTATGTATTATTACAAAAAATCAGTTAAACCAATCTAATGATACATTTGAGAAGAGTAAACCACTGAGAAAATTTTAAAAATTAAGACTGTACTTAAATAAAAAAACTTAAGAGCCGTCTCTTAAAAAGAAGAACACAAATAGAATATATAAGTAGCAAAATTAAACATTAAGGATATTTAAAAATTAAAGATAATGAAATAGGCTATTATGATTTATTTTCTTATGTTAACAGAATTCAAATTAAGATTATTTCAGCAATAAGTAAAACTGTGTTTTAGCATTAAGATAAAATGAGTAAAGTATACTTTAAAGAAATAACACTGGAAGGCATATATATAGCACTATTGTTTGTATTTGAAAATGAACCTACAAATAGTGATCAATGTCTGTGTTAGTCCGTTCTCACAATACTAATAAAGACATACCTGAGACTGGGTAATTTATAAAGGAAAGAAGTTTAATTGGCTCACAGTTCAGCATGACTGGGGGCGCCTCAGGAAACTTACAATCATGGTGGAAGGTGAAGCAAACATGCCCTTCTTCACAGGACAGCAGGAAGGAGAAGAATTAGAGCTGAGTGAAGGGGGAAGCCCCTTACAAAACGATCAGATCTCCTGAGAACTCACTATGACCAGAACAGTCCCTTGACAGGTGGGGATTATTACAATTCAACATGAAATTTTGGGTGGGGACATAGCTAAATTATATCAGTGTCTACAGGGAATCATACAATTTTAAATTTGGAAAGAAGCTTACAGATTAGTTCAGTCACTTCAATTTTCAAATGAGAAAACTGAAGCCCTCAGAAATGTAGTGACTTGCTGCACATAATAGTTAATAACAGATTTATTTGAGTAAAAATCAAATTTCTTAACTCCAGGTCCAGGGCTCTTTCCATTATATTTATAGCTAGTTCTGTATGTAAGTCTGTGAGTATTCAATAGTCATCCATTTTTCATACCTACTTCCTTATTACAGGAAAACCCAGCCAGCAGAATTGCAGTATGCCAATGAGCTAGGAGTAGAAGATGAAGACATCACTGATGAGCAAACTACTCTGGAACAGCAGTCTGTATTCACTGCACCTACTGGCATTAGCCAGCCTGTAGGCAAAGTATTTGTGGAAAAAAGCCGTAAGTAGATGCCTTGTTTTAGAATATGAATTCTTAAACATTGTATAAGGATATCCTTTATACTTCTGGAAATCTGAATTAAGGAATTAAGCAAAACTATGTACAACAATTTATACACAAAACTAGTCATCATGCTTTGATTCATGAGAGTGAAAAACTGGAGACAACCTAAATGTGAAATAGGAGAGGAATGATTTCAGTAAGTTGTGGTGTATCTATATAATAATATTCTTCACCATTAAATATCATGTTTAGGGAGAATTTTTCATTTTATGGAAAGATTCTGATAAAAGAGCATATACACATGTGTACACACACACACAGTTTGATCTATACATAGGATAAAAGACTTGAAGGAAATAGGCTCAAATATTAATGCTGATTGTTTCTGGATTTATGGGGTTATGGGTAATGTAAAGATCTTCCCCACCCCTGCCTGATTCTTTATTCTTTCTTGTACTTTACCAGCTTCCTGCAATTGGTAGTAGTTGTGGTGGGACAGATAATGATATAAATTCTACAACTGAAAATAAGAGAGAAAATACATGATGATACTACCATATTAAATAAGAAATACAACATTATAGCTGTATATTCTTTTGGAAAATAGTGCTGACATTGTATAATGTATACTGGCTATGAGACTAGGTTTGCAGTGTATTTTAGCTCAGGCTGCTATAACAAAATACCACGGACTGAGTGGCTTAAACCACAGACATTTATTTCTCACCGTTCCTAAAACTAGGACGTCCAAGACAAGGTTCCAGCAGATTAGGTTACTGGAGAAGGCCCCTTCCTGGCTTGCCAGTGGCTGCCACTGTGTCGTCATGTGGCAGAGAGAGTTCTGGTGTGTCTTCCTCTTCTTAAAAAGACACTGATCTCATCATGGGAGCTTCATCCTCATGACTTCATCGAAATCTAATTACCTCCCAGTGACCTCACACTCACTGGGGGGTTAGGGCTTCAACATATGAGTTTTTGGGGGACACATTCAATCTATAACACAGCGTTTAAGAAAAACCTACTGAAAGCATGATCATGACTATATACTACCATGGATATGTTAAGGATATGCTGCCTAAAGAACTCATCTGAAACATAAAGGTTAGTCCTTAAAATTTACAATTTAGATTTTGTGTACATTGTTTTAGAACTCTACTTCATAAGATCCCATCTAAAGGATCTTGCAGTTCTTGGCCAATAAGAAACCTGTGGTCTCTGGCTGACTTACCCAGTGTCTCACAGTTGGTTAGGGTAGAACTGGGACTTGAACTGTGATTTTATGACTTCTAGTCTTGTGGTTTTATTCATCTACCATGTGGCCATTTAATTTACTCCAGTTCTTTTTCAAGCAGTATCACTTAATCCTCATTTTTATTCTTGTTTCACTTAGCATAGAAATTTCCCTGCTAGAGTAACTGGCCATAACTGGCCATAGAAGGCACCAGTGGTTCTACCGTCTGCCCGGAAGTTGTCTTTTCTTAGGGAAAATTGTCACACCCCTGTCTTTCATCTTCCAAAACACCTGCGAACTGGGTTTGGTGAGGATAATTGAAATGGAACCTTTCCTGCTTCCTGAGGTCTATTTGTGGGTTACTAGATATACAGGAAGGAGCCTCTGAATCAACAGTAAAAAGGCTAAAGCCCTACTCATACAGTATTGCAGTGCTGACTCTTGAACTGATGTTCTTCACAGGAATGTTCTAAAGAGAAATTTATGAAGCAGCCCATTTCTTTCCTGTCATCCCAGAAAGCCATGCTACACATCCTGATGTCTTTTTCTAAGAAATTTAAAGTAGTTTTCAAATATTGACTTACCTTGGTAGCATAGGCATATAAACTTAAATACTTCTAAAGTCTCTAAATTAGAATTTTGTAGACTAGGTCATGTTAAAGGTTTCTAGACTTTATTCTGGTTGAAAGTTCATTATTTTTTATTAAATATAATTGATTTCTGAAATTGTTACTTCACTTTGGATTGAGAAGAAAATACACTGACATCGCTTATTTTTCTTCAAGATGAAAAATTATGTTTAAGGAACCCAAAGTAAAGATCTTTCTGAAATAGGTGCTGAGTCAAGGAGAATTTTCAGATAGAACAGCAGTATTTCACTCTTAGTTTTCAGCTTCCTGAATGTGGAATTTAAAAAAAAAAAAAAAAAAAAAGGGCTACCAGGGTTCTCTCTCCCTAGTTGTTAGTAATTACATTATGTGTTCTTAGGGAGATTCCAGGCCGCTGACCGTTCAGAGTTGATAAAGACCACAGAAAACATAGATGTGTCAATGGACATGAAGCCTTCCTGGACCACCAGAGATGTGGCACTTACGGTGCACCGGGCTTTCAGGTGGCTGCTTTTGTTGGACTTTTCTTAAAACAAATGTTAACTGAGTTCCGTAATTAAAGAAAAAAATAGCCTATTGGTTGTTCAATATTGTTTACGAAATGACCACTTAAAATGGTAGGTAGGTGTATTTTTTAAGCATCCTACTGGAATTGAATGATCTACCTATCAGTGTAACTAAAAAGAAAGAGCTTGCTTTTACTTGTCATGAAATGTTGAATTTTATTCTTGTATATGAAGAGATTTTAAACATGTTTTAGCTTTTTACTTTAGTAATTCATGTATAATAATCAAACCCTTTACCATTCAGGATGATTGGTCTCTTTTCTCATGGATTCTTGGCCGGCTGTGCTGTGTGGAATATTGTTGTGATATATGTTCTAGCAGGAGATCAGCTATCCAACCTCTCAAACCTTCTGCAACAATACAAGACCCTAGCATATCCATTCCAGAGTCTTCTGTACTTGCTTTTGGCTCTGAGTACAATTTCAGCTTTTGACAGGTAATGCCTGTGACTCCAGATCTGTCTAACTTCTTCAGAAGGAAATGCTGAGCAAAATGTGTCACTGACCATGACAGTTTTCAAAATAGAATTATAGAGTATCAAAATTACTTCAAAAAGTTTTAAGGCCAGTCTACTTCTGTTCTTTTTTGAGGGGATGAGACTGTTGTAAACAAAATATTCCCAAAAGACTTCACCCATTCCAGCATCAAATCATAAGTCCAAAATTTCATCCAAATGTAGTCAACTCAGAAATTCCTAAATGTCATCTAAATCAGGTATAGGTGAGACTCAGAGCATTTGTATTTGTCTCCCAGCACTGCTGTAACAAAGTACCACACATTGGCTGGCTGAAAACAGCACATTTATTCTCTCGCGGGTCTGGAGGTGAGCAGTCTACAATCAGGATGTGGCCAGGGTTGAATCCTTTTTCGAGGGCTCTGAGGGAGAGTCTGTTTCATGCCCTTCCCCTCACTTCCAATGATTGCTGACAATCCTTGGCATTCCTTGACTGTAGATGCATCATTCCAATATTTGCCTCTATCGTCACGCAGTGCTTTACCCCTGTGTATCTCTGTATCTGTGTCTCTTCTAATAAGGACACCAGTCATACTGGATTAGGGTTCATCCTAATGACCTTATCTTAACTTTATTACATCTGCAAAGACCCTGCTTCCAAATAAGGTCACATTCATAAGTACTCCAGGTTAGTTCAATGTATCTTTTTGGGAACACAATTTAACCCGTTTTAAAAAAAACCCCACCTAATTAGAGCCTAATGATATGGGCAATAGAAAGAGGTAGAAACTAATGAAATTTTGTTTATCAACTTTAATTTTCTTTAGAATGTCTTAACCCCAAAGGAATGTTGTCCAAAGTAGAGTCTAGTTAGATGTTTTATATGGCCTTTGTAAATAAGATAATTTTGTCATGTGTGTTATGTATACACTGTAGCTACTTAAAACCTAGTAATAGTATATGTGGTAGCATTAGAATAGAGAAGGAAAAAACTTTGTCAAGAAAGTAAAGTTTTGTTAAAAAGTTTACGACTGCACGGTGACAAAAAGCTTTTATATTTTCTAGGATTGACTTTGCTAAAATATCAGTAGCAATCCGAAATTTTTTGGCCCTGGATCCTACAACTTTAGCATCTTTCTGTGAGTAAACAGTTTAACTTGATAACTGTGTAATACTTGAGTTATACCATAATTTTGAACCAGGAAAAATGTAATTTTTTTTTAAAGTTGTATTACTGCTCCTTATAAACATTACCTATAGATGGTCAGTGAATTTGTAATTAGAAACATAATAGGCATAATGTTGATAGAATTATTTTTCAATAGAGGTTCATCTAAATAACTTTGAAAAGCTTAATTTATTGTACTATATTACTTACTTTTTAACTTTTGTATTTTCTACTTGACATTAACCAGATTCAGCTGGTATGGCCTTTTAATAACAAACACTATTTTATATCTTTCTGATTATTTGGAATGCATTTTGTTCTAAGTTTTGAGAATATTAGTAAAACTAATTTTAGGACCTTGAGCAATTCATTTAACTTTTAAAAAGATCTAGGTTCTTGTCAGTTCTAATGATGAAACAGTGAACGTCTCAAAGGATCCTTCTACACCTGTTCTCAAAAATGTATATAAGGATATCTGGCCTATTGAAATATATTTATTTGGTAAAATAAATTTCTTTTATATCATCAGTCACCAAAGTACAGATTATTTTCAATATTAATCTATAAATTCAAAATAAACCAGGTTGTTAAAAATTATTAGTAATTTCATTTGTCTTTTTCTCAGTGTACTTTACTGCTCTTATACTATCTCTGAGTCAGCAAATGACAAGTGACAGAATCCACCTTTACACACCTTCTTCTGTTAATGGTAGCCTCTGGTAAGAATTCACAATGACATTAGCAATTGTTAATGGCAATAACAGCAATTTTTCTTATCCTTCCATTCTTTTTCATCTACAAATAATGAAGGCTGTTTTTGTTTCCAAATCTATGGCAAGAAAATACTTATTCCTTTGGTTAATGGGTAACTATTGTTATATTCACCTGCATTTTTAAAGAAATATCTTCCTTTTAAGAATCTGTTTTAGGTCTTCAAGTTATAGTTTTTTCTTTGTTGCTGTTGTTGTTTTTTTTTTTTTTAAGATGGAGTCTCGCTTTGTCGCCCAGGCTGGAGTGCAATGGCATTATCTCGGCTCACTGCAACCACCGCCTCCTGGGTTCAAGCGATTCTGCAGCCTTAGCCTCCTGAGTAGCTGGGATTACAGGCACCCGCCTGGCTAATTTTTGTATTTTTGTAGAAATGGGGTTTCACCATGTTGGCCAGGCTGGTCTTGAACTTCTTATCTCAGGTGATCCACTTTCCTTGGCCTCCCAGAGTGTTGGGATTATAGGTGTGAGTCACTGCACCCAGCCAAGTTATAGTTTTAAAATAAGTCTTCATATGATGGACGGAAGGAGCCTTGCATTCTTACCCACTATCAGGGAGTTTCATACCCCAGAACAGTGATAGGAGTGAGTAGCTGGGATAGATTCAGAAAACCAAGCAATGCTAGAAAGAGCAGAATAGGGAGAGCCAACATCTGCAGATCAGTGGCCAGCCATGAAGCTGGCAGGATGGCTGAGATTCTAGTTTATAAAACTCAGAGAAGCAGTCTTTTTTTTTTTTCCCCAAATGCTGAATGTGGCATCCAAAAGTAATCTTTTTTGAGAGAGTGGCTAGGGACATTACGTAAAGAGAAAGCAAATATACTTTATTGATGAGTAATGTCATGGTAGTTGGAAGGAAAACTTTTAGAAAATTTTCTTGGGAATACTAGCTTTGCATTTATATGAATGTATAGAGCAGATCTGTTTAGAGTTTAAGCTTTGAACCCTTGTTCTCATTATATATATGGTATATTTTACAGGGAAATTATATTTTCTTTCATGCTTTACTTGTTATTTCTCTAGGAGATGACTGCTGTTTTTTCTTGAAGTTCCTAAAATAGATATATTTGTATATATGAACCAAACTGAAGGTATTTCTAATGAGTATTTCTACATTTTTAGGGAAGCAGGAATTGAGGAACAGATTCTCCAGCCATGGATTGTGGTGAATCTCGTGGTGGCTCTTCTGGTTGGATTATCTTGGCTATTTTTGTCTTACAGGCCAGGCATGGATCTTAGTGAAGGTATTAAAGAAAAAAATAGTATAAGAATATCCTGAACTCTTCTGTAATGGTTTTATAAACCTCCTTTTAATACGTATAGCTTATAATATTCCAATCACAAAGACACATTTAAATTAAAATAATACAAGCAGAGAGAAAATAAAGTGGTGTAACAGAATGCTAAGAGAAGCAGGGAGGAGTGCCTAGGAGGGCTGGAGTCTGGAACTACTTAGTGAGGGCCTTCTGTGGCCCTTGTGCATATTCAGGAGATATTTCTTCTCTTGGAACCCTTCAAGTAATTTAGAAAAAGTCTTTGCTCTTTACTTCTCTTAGTTTCCTGCTGATGAAAGTATCTCTTAATTTTGAAATAAATCATGCTTCGTCTGCATAGCCTTTCTGTCAGACACATACTCAAGTTAATTATTCTTACCTCCTCTGTTTGGTACAAATTCTTAACTCTTCATTGTCTAACACAGTGTTTAGTACTCTTACTTTTAACATGCTCAGTGTGCAGTGATTCACTCATCTCTAGTTCCCAGACCCCTTCTGGAACACCTGAAGAAGAATCATCATATTAGCAAACTGCTAAACTTTTTTTTTTTTTTTTTTGAGACGGAGTCTTGCTCTGTCGCCCGGGCTGGAGTGCAGTGGCCGGATCTCAGCTCACTGCAAGCTCCGCCTCCCGGGTTTACGCCATTCTCCTGCCTCAGCCTCCCGAGTAGCTGGGACTACAGGCGTCCGCCACCTCGCCCGGCTCGTTTTTTGTATTTTTTAGTAGAGACGGGGTTTCACCGTGTTAGCCAGGATGGTCTCGATCTCCTGACCTCGTGATCCGCCCGTCTCGGCCTCCCAAAGTGCTGGGATTACAGGCTTGAGCCACCGCGCCCGGCCAGCAAACTGCTAAACTTTTATGCTGCTTGAGAAACTGTTTAGTATTTGTATTGTAAATTGTGTTTCCTTGGACAGTGTTCAACAGTTTCACCCTTGAACATCTTTTATAGATATTTTCTCGACCTTGGTTATTATTTTATTTTTTATTTGATCAACTATTTACAACCCATCTGCCTCAGAAGCCTTAGCATGGAGAATTTCGCCAACATCTATGCTAAGTAATAGTTTAAATGTAGAAAATGTCAGCTAATAACATTCTACATTGTGGTTGGCATCAAAACTGCATCTGGATTTTGCAGTATTCAGTCTAAATCACAAAGTGTGTGTTACTTAATAAGTATTTCCAGAATTCTATTCTTTTAAGGCCATGTTAGTCATATAACATGTAGATTTAAAAAGTAGGTATAAAATGAGTGGTAATACCTGGCTTATTGGGTTGTTTTGATGATGAAATGGGATGACCCATTTAAACTATCCTGGCACATATCTCTTGTTAGTTCCAGGTCCTTCCTCTGTATCTGTCCCCTATATTTTAGATGATCCCATCACTGTAGAATTAGACCTTTTAGCTGTTTAATGATCTTAGTTATCTAAGTGACTTAAATTTCCAGGTAGGATTTTGTATATTGTCTCTATTATGTTTTACTTTTAAGGGGTTCATAATTTAACATGTAAATATTTTAAAATGTAAAACTTGTACATTTGTTATCAGCTTACCTTTGAAATGAGATTTCACTGTCAAGAAATCTATTGAGGGCTTTCTCTGTCAATTTTTAAAAGACTATAAATAAGCTATACAACTCTGTTGGAGGGAAACAATTTTATGATCTGTTCATTTTCTTCTCCAGAGTTAATGTTCTCCTCAGAGGTAGAAGAATATCCTGATAAAGATAAAGAAATCAAAGCCTCTTCATAATACCAGCTCACCTTTGGAGGAATAATGACTCAGTATTTGTCCCACTTGTGTTTTTAAATGTATTTTTATAAGATGTATACATGTGTATTTGTAATAGATTTTTTTGATTATATAATACTGAAACATCTCTCAATATTATGAAAAATGTTAAAATTGTATTTGTTATTTATGTCCAAATATTTGTATAGCATTATCATCTTAATGACAAAGGGAATAACGAACTAGAAACCAGCAAGTGAAAGTGTTTATTTCCTGTTTTCTCAAAACAGTTCTATTTATAACTATTATCTTAAAAAGCACTGGTTTAGAAAAAGCCATGACTGAAATAGTGTTATAAAATATATATCAGTTTTAAACATAAATTTAGTGAATATGGTAGAAGGGAAAAAAAGCCTTCATTTTTGACTTCCCCTTACTGAATAAATTGAAATATGAAATTTATCTTTTCTGAAACTGGCTTAGTGATTGAATATCATGTAATAATTATAATTTAGCTTTAAAGATGCTTTACATCATGGCCAATAAAAAGGGAATGTATCTTCTGTTTGAAAAATTTTATAATGTAAAATTTTTACCTAGAAGTAACTAAAAAGTTGCTTCTCACTATAATCTGTACTACTGGTTCTCATATCTGGTTGTACATCAGGATCATAGAGGGAGCTTTAAAAAAATCTATGTAGCAAAAGAGGCTGAGCAGGGCAAGGCTCGGGAATAAAGGAGAGACCTGTGAGCTTGTAGGCTCCCAGCTGACATCTGCAGTACCCTTTCCTCTGTCTCTTTTTTTTTGAGTGACAAGAAATAGGAGTAGAAATTCACCATCTCTGTTCTCCAGCTCTTTGTCAGACAGGTTTCTGGCTTTCCAGGAAATCCCACTCTTGAGATAGGGTCCTGCACTGGAAAAGATCTCTTCAGAACTATATCCAATGGTACCTCAGCTGTTGTGTGTGAGACCCTAGAGCTCAAGATGAGGAGAAGACTAGCTATGGGAAAAAATGTTTCAAAGGCTGTTAAGCACATCAATAAGACTATTGGGCCTGCCCTGATTAGCAAGCAACTGAATGTTACACAACAGAAGAGGATTGACGAATTGATGATAGAGATGGTTGACCCTGAGAATAGGTCTAAATTTGGTGTGAACTTTATACTAGGAATCTCTTTTGCTGTTTGTAAGGCTGGAGCTGCCGAAAAGGGATTCTCCCTGCTGTCACAGAATTGTCAATTTGCTGGCAATTCTGAAGGCATCCTGCCAGTTCCAGTTTTCACTGTGACCAGCAATAGTTTTCATTCTGGCAGTAAGCTGGCAGTATAGGAGTTCATAATCTTCCTCGTCAGCAAACTTCAGGAAAGCCATGCTCATTAGAGCCAAGGCTTAGCACACTTGAGCAGTGTCGTCAAGGAGAAATGTGAGAAAGCTGCTGCCAATGTGGGGGATTGTGGTAGGCTGTATAATGTCTCCTAAAGATGTCCATGTCCTAATCCCTGGAACTTGTGAATATACTACTTTACATGGCCAAAGGGATTTGCAGATATGATTAAGGTTATGAACCTTAAAATGGGGACATTGTCCTTTATTATCCAGAAGGGTCCAGTGTAATCTTATGAGTCCTTAAAAGCAGATAAGAAAGCGTTTTATGTCTGTGGTCAGAGAGGTCATTGCTGGCTTTGAAGATGGAAGAGGGGGCCATGAGCCAAGGAGAGTGATGACCTCGCAGCTGAGTATGGCTGTTGGCCGACAATGAGCAAGGAAATGGATTTCAGTCACATAACTGCAAGGAACTGAATTCTGTGAGTATCCCAAATAAGCAAGGAAACAAATCCTCCCCTAGAGCCAAGAAAGGAATGTAGTTCTGTGGATGCCTTGGTTTTGGCCTGGTGCTGCCCATGTCAGACTTTTGACATACAGAGCTGTAAGATAGCAAGTGTATGTTGACTATGCTGCTAAATTGGTGGTGATTGGTTATGGCAGCAATAGAAAGCTAATATAACAATAGAAAGCTATGTATAGCAATAGAAAGCTATATATAGCAATAGAAAGCTATGTATCTTAGAGAATAAAGAAGGCTAGAGCTGCTGTGGAATGCACTTGGGAAAGCTGGCTACATTGATAATATGTAACTGGCATGGGCATAGTTGCCTTGAATCCTTCCAGGTCTGGGACGTACAACTTAGACTTCAGATCTCCTAATGACCCAGGAGGCACATAAACCTGAGCAGCTGGTAGCCCTGTGTAAGTCCTTCATCAGGGAAAACTCAAATGTTTTCCCTGATGAAGGACTTGTACTGAGAACTCAGTGTTTTCCCTGATGTTTCTGGTGTCTCTCAAAGATTGTTTGACCGTGATGACTGGAAAGTTTGGAAGAAGTTCACTGCTAATGCATGTCTCCAGGAAGTAGGGAATGATCTCACAGTGACACTTGAGGCACATTGCTAAGGCTGTCGATGATAACTCATGTAAACTTTCTCCAGCTTACAGTGGACTAGGTTGACATGCAAATTGATCCAGTCCAATTGGTAGGGCATCATGGTTTCTCATTACTCACTGACTTAAAATACTTTTATTGCCAATCTGGTGAGGCACTGCCCTGGGTAGATAGCACAGGGGCACCTTGCTGATCAAAGCCCTTGGCCAGGTACAAAAAGCTCAGTTTCTAAAACTCTGTCATTTCAATAATGTTATAAATTGAATCATACAGTATGTAATTTTATGGGATTGACTTTCTGTTCATCTCTTTTTTTCTGAGTCATCTCAGCTGTTGTGTGTATCAATAGTTCATTTCCTTTTACTGTTTTGTTTGGTTTAACTCATTGACTTATTGAAGGATATCTGGGCTCATTCCAGTCTGAATAATGCTGCTGTGAACATTCATGTACAAGTTTTCGTGTGAACATTAAGTTTTCATTTCTCTGAGATAAATGCCCAGGAGTGAAATTGATGGGTTGTATGTAGTTACATATTTAGTTTTTAAAGAAATTGCCAAGCTGTTTTCCAGAGTTAGTGGTACCAACTAATTTCCCATGACAATTTTGTGAAGAGTCCAAGCTAGTTTTGCTTTAGAGTGTCTCACCTACATTTTTGAATTGTCTGACATTTTCCTAATGACATCACGTAATTTGTTCCTCAATCTCCTAAATTTCCTGTAGACTGGAGGTTAGGTCAAGCAGTTTGATTAGATTTTTTTAAAAAATAAGATAACTTCATTTATGATGCTGTTTACTTTCTGTTGCATAACATGAACCCTAGGAACAGAGTGAGCTGCTGGACAGCAAGTTTCATTGGGTGCAGTAATTAACACACCACATAGTATAAATCTGAAATAATGACAAACGTGTTAAGGGCCTTGGGATATTGGGCCATGTACTCTGAGGAGCACAAGGTGAGTTGCAGGTTCCTGCCCCTAAAGAACTCTATCTTTTGAGATTAGCAACTAATAGTGTGAGCCCACTAACAGGATGTGAAAGTTGTCAAAATCAAGTTGTAGTCATTGTGTTAAAAATCCTAACAAATAGAGCTGGGGAAGGCCATGAAAGGAGGATTTTCATGCACAGATGCCTGAGAATGAGGACTATCATAAAAGACTGCACAAAACCACACCTTGCACAAAGGCCATCACAACCTGACACACAAAAAGTACTTCTACGAGGACATTTGCCCAGCAACTGCCTGTCCAATGTCCAAAAGGCAACATCCTTGTTATTGATCCTTGTAGCCAAGGATAATTCTCTCAAAACAATCATTTTTGCTTTAAAAACCATTGTCTTCCTTTACCTCCCTGAATATGCACATAGTTTACTGTGGCACTTGTATTCTCATTGCAATGCCATTCCTGAATAAACATCATTTTCTTGTTTAGAGAGTCTGCCTCTCTGTTATTTAGGCTGACAAGGATATGCCAAGAAGTAGCTTGGATATAGCAGTTAACTCTGCCTTTAGGGTATGTGTGTATGGGGATATAAGAGTTAACTAAAAGCTGACCTTTGAGCTGGTCCTTGAATAAAAGAATAGATTCCAAAAATAAGAGGAATAAATAATGATCCTAAGCTAGGAGAGTACATTTTGTAGACCTTTGGTTTGCATGTTAAGAAATTTAGATTTTTGTGTACAATAAAAAAGTTCTGGAATTATCTGGTTTTGTTCTGTCTGTATTTATTTAAATTTTTGATTTAACTTTTATTTTAGGTTCAAGGGTACATGTCCAGGTTTGTTATACAGGTAAATTTTGTGTCATGGGGGTGTACAGATTATTTCGTCACCCAGGTAATAAGCCTAGTACCCCAAAGGTAGTTTCTGATCCTCTCCTTCCTTCCATCCTTCACCGTCAAGTAGATCCCAGTGTCTGTTGCTCCCCTCTTTGTGTCCATGTGTTCTCCTTGTTTAGCTCACATTTTTAAGTAAGAACATGTGGTATTTAGTTTTCTGTTTCTGTATTAGTCTGCTTAGGATAATGGTCTTCAGCTCCATCCGTTGCTGCAAAGGACTAATACGGGGGCAGTGAAAGGGACGGATGACAGCAGGTTGGCAGACCCATGAGTAAATCATTACAATTGTCTCGTGTGTGAGATGTCCCAAACTAGGTGCCATAAAGGGAAAGGTAAGATTCAGATATTTAGGGTCAGAATTTTAAAATGTGTCTGAATTTTTAAGATTTTGTGGATATGAGATTGCTGCATCAAATGAATTTGGAACGTACTAGAGGTTTAAGAGGGAAGATGAATATTAACGTGTTATGTGTCTGTGGAACAATTGGGTAAAGGTGTCAAAGTAGACTGTTGAATATTTAACATCTGGAGCTCAGGAGACAGTGTAGAGGAAGTAATGACTGATACTGTAAATCTTCCAGAAAGAAATGATGCAGGGAGAAAAGGACTCGTGAGGGCTAAAGGGCGGACAAGACAGTGAACTAAAGTGGTTGGGCCCCGTGAGGTGCCTCGCTCTCCACCAGCGTGCTCTGACTTCCTTCTAAAGGAGACTGAAATAGCCTGGCAAGTGCGTGCAGCAGACCTTCCAGCCTCCCTAAGCACGCATGCCTCCAAAGCTGGCCTCCCGCCACTCCCAGCAGGGGCCCGGCGTGAGTGGGTCACTAGGCGGCAGGCACGCGCTGGGAAAATGCTGGAAAGGCTGCGGGAGGGCCGCGCCTGCGCGGTAGCGGGCCGTCGGTTGGGCGCAGACAGGCCCCAGAAGATGGAGAGATGGAGCCACCGCAAGAGACAAATAGGCCTTTCAGCACACTTGATAACTGCAGCGGGCGGGTCCAAGCCCTGTCCCCCACCCCGCTATTGCAGAAGAATCCCTACAGCAGCCCGGATATCATGCACATTAAAGGGTCAGAGGCTTCTTCGGTCCCTTACACCCTGGACCAGGGCATGATGGCCCTGCCTAAGGACAAGAAGAAGGAGGGCACCGGGCACCGGCTGCTGAACGTGAGTGGGGGCCTGGCCGGCACCTGGAGGACCAGGGCCAGCAGGGCACCTGGAGGGTGGTGAAAGGATTAAAGGGTTCAATGTGTGCCAATTGCCTCTCCCTTCAATTGGCACACATTGAACCCTTTAATCCTTTTTTTTTTTCATTTATAGCAATTCTTTTATTTTTTATTTTTATTTTTTATTATACTTTAAGTTCTAGGGTACATGTGCACAACATGCAGGTTTGTTACATATGTACACATGAGTCATGTTGGTGTGTTTCTTTTTTCTTTTTTCTTTTTTTTTTTTGAGACGGAGTCTCGCTCT
>NW_012116266.1:7469489-7471727 GCF_000951035.1 Colobus angolensis palliatus
TTTCCTTCCCCTTTCCTTTCCTCTCCTTTCCTTTCGAGACAGGGTCTCACTCTGCCACAGAGACTGGAGTGTAGTGGCATAATCACAGTTCACTGCAGCCTTGACATCCTGGGCTCAGGTGATCCTCCCAACTCAGCCTCCTGAGTAGCTAGGACTGTAGGCACTCGCCGCTATGCCTGGCTAATTTTTGTATATTTTGTAGAGATGTGGTTTTGCAATGTAGCCCAGGCTGGTCTGGAACTCCTGGGCTCAAGTAATCTGCCCACCTTGGCCTCCCAAAGTGCTGGGATTATAGGCATGAGCCACCATGTCCAGCCTATTTTCTTTTTAATATTGGTCAAGTGAGGTAGTGAGAAGTGGGGAAAGTATTTTGATCTTTTTAAAAACATGCGTTAAAATATTCCTGAAGGGTCACACGCCCAGAAAGAGCATGAGAGCTCCATGCCCCTTCCCCTCTACCAAAATTTTAAAAAAAATGTATACACATTATTATCATGGTGACTGAGTTTTTTGGCATTCAATTAAGTTATGTGCCTGAGGCTAGGTATGATGGCTCATGTCTCTAATCCTAGTACTTTGAGAGGCCAAGGTAAGAGGACTGCTTGAGCCCAGGAGTTTGAGGCTAGAGTGAGCTATGATTGCTTCACTGCAGTCCATCCTGGGTGACAGAGCAAGACCTTGTCTCCCCTGAGACCCAAAACATTTATGCTGGAGGCAATTACTCTGTATGAGTCCCAGCCCAGCCAGCAGGTAGTAGGTGCTAATAAATGCTTATAGAAGGAACACTTACCATACGTAAAATCTAGCATTGCTGTCCCGTAATGCAAGCAGCATTCATTGTTAGAGCTACATGACAAAGCTCCACAGACTGGGTATTTTAAACCTCAGACATTTATTTTCTCACAGCTTTGGGTCTTGGAAGTCCAAAAATAAGGTGGTAGGGTTGGTTTCTTCTGAGGCCTCTCTTCTTAGCATATGGGATTAGGGTCCACCCTGATGACTTCATTTTAACCTAATTACCTCTTTAAAAATCCCATCTCCAAACACAGTCACATTCTGAGGCACAAGGAGTGAGGATTGCAACGTATGCATTTTTGGGAAAGACAATTCAGTTTTTAGCTAGAGTAAACTCTTAAGTATTGATTACCATATACCAGGTACTGTATATTAGTTGCTTTATTTATATTAATTTTGTGTGTGTGTGTGTGACAGCGTCTTGCTCTATCCCCCAGGCTGGAGTGCTGTGGCGAAATCATAGCTCACTACAACCTTGAACTCCTGGGCTCAAGCAATGATCCCACCTCAGCCCACAGGCATGTACCATCATACCAGGCTAATTTACTTTTATCTTTTGTAGAGATGAGGGGGTATCACTAGGTTACCCAGGCTGGTCTTGAACTCCTAGGCTTAAGCAATCCTCCTGCTTTGACCTCCCAAATTGCTGTGATTACAGATGTGAGCCACCATGCCTGACCTATAAATATTAATTTCCTTAAGTCTCACAAGAGCCCCATAAAATAGGTTCTGTTATGATTCAGCAAATTGCATGCAGCATCTGTGGCTTAGAGAGGTTAAGTAACTTGCCCTGGATAATACAGCCAGAGGGCAGAAGCAAAATGTAAACTTAGTAGGTCTGGCTTCTTTTACCCAAATCTGGAAAATCAGGTCATGTTTTTTTGATCCATTTAGCCAGTGTATATCTTTGAAGTGGAAAGCTTAACTCATTCACATTCAAGGTTATTATTGATAGGTGGGGGCTTATTCTCATCATTTTATTAATCAATTTCTGGTTGTTTTATATGTCATTTGTTCCTTTTTTTCTCCCTTATTATTATAGTTGTTTGGTGGTGTCTGTAGTAGTAACATGTGAATCTTTACTTTAGTTTTAACTCTGCAATTAAATATTTTAACTGCTCTCCACAAGTCTTTTTTTTTTTTTTTTTTAGTGTACTTTAAGTTCTAAGGTACATGTGCACAACGTGTGGGTTTGTTACATATGTATACGTGTGCCATGTTGGTGTGCTGCACTCATTAATTCATCATTTACATTATGTATATCTCCTAATGCTATCCCTCCTCCCTCTCCCACCCCACAACAGGCCCCAGTGTGTGATGTTCCCCTTCCTGTGGCCAAGTGTTCTCATTGTTCAATTCCCACCTATGAGTGAGAACATGCGGTGTTTGGTTTTCTGTTCTTGTGATAGTTTGCTGAGAATGATGGTGTCCAGCTGCATTCAT
>NW_012116266.1:7473412-7473963 GCF_000951035.1 Colobus angolensis palliatus
TTCCATTTGTTTGTGTCCTCTTTTATTTCACTGAGCAGTGGTTTGTAGTTCTCCTTGAAGAGTTCCTTCACATCCCTTGTAAGTTGGATTCCTAGCTATTTTATTCTCTTTGAAGCAATTGTGAATGGGAGTTCACTCATGATGTGGCTCTCTGTCTGCTATTGGTTTATAAGAATGCTTGTGATTTTTGCACGTTGATTTTATATCCTGAGAGTTTGCTGAAGTTGCTTATCAGCTTAAGGAGATTTTGGGCTGAGACGATGGGGTTTTCTAAATATACAATCATGTCACCTGCAACAGGAACAATTTAACGTCCTCTTTTCCTAATTGAATACCCTTTATTTCTTTCTCTTACCTGATTGCCCTGGCCAGAACTTCAACTTCCAACACTGTGTTGAATCGAAGTGGTGAGAGAGGGCATCCCTGTCTTGTGCCAGGTTTCAAAGGGAATGCTTCCAGTTTTTGCCCATTCAGTATGATATTGGCTGTGGGTTTGCCATAAATAGCTCTTATTATTTTGAGATACGTTCCATCAATACCGAATTTATTGA
>NW_012116266.1:7483005-7485461 GCF_000951035.1 Colobus angolensis palliatus
AAAATTCTTTTCTTTAAGAATGTTGAATATTGGCCCCCACTCTCTTCTGGCTTGTAGAGTTTCTGCCCTGAGATTCATTGTTAGTCTGATGGGCTTCCCTTTGTGGGTAACCTGACCTTTTTCTTGGCTGCCCTTAACATTTTTTCCTTCATTTTGGCTTTGGTGAATCTGATAATTATATGTCTTGGAGTTGCTCTTTTCCAGGAGTATCTTTGTGGCGTTCTCTGTATTTCCTGAATTTGAATGTTGGACTGCCTTGCTAGGTTGGGGAAGTTCTCCTGGTTAATATCCTGCAGAGTGTTTTCCAACTTGGTTCCATTCTCCCCATCACTTTCAGGTACACCAATCAGACATAGATTTGGTCTTTTCACATACTCCCATATTTCTTGGAGGCTTTGTTCATTTCTTTTTACTCTTTTTTCTCTTAACTTCTCTTCTCGCTTCATTTCATTCATTTGATCTTCAATCACCGATACCCTTTCTTCCAGTTGATCGAAGCAGTTACTGAAGCTTGTGCATTTGTCACATAGTTCTCGTGTCATGGTTTCCAGCTCTATCAGGTCATTTAAGGACTTCTCTACATTGGTTATTCTAGTTAGCCATTCGTCAAATCTTTTTTCAAGGTTTTTAGCTTCTTTGCGATGAGTTCGAACTTCCTCCTTTACCTCGGAGAAGTTTGATCATTTGAAGCCTTCTCTCAGCTCGTCAAAGTCATTCTCCGTCCAGCTTTGTTCAGTTGCTGATGAGGGGCTGCGTTCCTTTGGAGGGAGACAGGCGCTCTGATTTTTAGAATTTTCAGCTTTTCTGCCCTGCTTTTTCCCCATCTTTGTGGTTTTATCTACCTTTGGTCTTTGATGATGGTGACGTACAGAGGGGGTATTGGTGTGAATGTCCTTTCTGTTTCTTAGTTTTCCTTCTAACAGTCAGGACACTCAGCTGCAGGTCTGTTGGAGTTTGCTTGAGGTCCACTCCAGACCCTGTTTGCCTGGGTATCAGCAGCGGAGGCTGCAGAAGAGTGAATATTGCTGAACAGCAACTGTTGCTGCCTGATCGTTCCTCTGGAAGGTTCGTCTCAGAGGGGTACCTGGCTGTGTGAGGTGTGAGGTGTCAGTCTGCCCCTAGTGGGGGTGTCTCCCAGTTAGGCTACTCGGGGGTCAGGGACCCACTTGAGCAGGCAGTCTGTCCATTCTCAGATCGCAAACTCTGTGCTGGGAGAACCACTACTCTCTTCAAAGCTGTCAGACAGGGACATTTTAATCTGCAGAAATTTCTGCTGCATTTGGCTATGCCCTGTCCCCAGAGGTGGAGTCTATAGAGGCAGGCAGGACTCCTTGAGCTGCGGTGGGCTCCACCCAGTTCGGGCTTCCCGGCTGCTTTGTTTATCTATTGAAGCCTCAGCAATGGCGGGCGCCCCTCCCCCAGCCTGGCTACCACCTTGCAGTTAGATCTCAGACTGCTGTGCAAGCAATGAGGGAGGCTCCGTGGGCATGGGACCCTCCTAGCTGGGCACGGGATATAATCTCCTGGTGTGCCATTTGCTAAGACCCTTAGTAAAGCACAGTATTAGGGTGGGAGTGACCTGATTTTCCAGGTGTGTGTGTCATGGTTTCCCTTGGCTAGGAAAGGGAATTCCCTTCCCCCTTGCACTTCCCAGGTGAGGCGATTCCTTACCCTGCCTTGGCTCTTGCTCGGCGGCCTGCACCTACTGTCCTGTACCCACTGTCCAACATGCCCTAATGAGATGAACCTGGTACCTCAGTTGAAATGCAGAAATCACCTGTCTTCTGTGTCACTCACATTGGGAGCTAGAAGCTGGAGTTGTTCCTATTTGGCCATCTTGGAACTGCCCTGTTTTTTTTTTTCGTTTTTTTTGAGACAGTCTCACTCCATCGCCCAAGCTGGAGTGCAATGGTATGATCTTGGCTCACTGCACTCTCCGCCTCCCAGGTTGAAGCAATTCTCCTGCCTCAGTCTCCCAAGTAGCTGGAATTACAGGTGTGCACCACCATGCCCAGCTAATTTTTGTATTAGAGGTGGGTTTTTGCCATGTTGGCCAAGCTGGTCTCAAACTCCTGGCCTCAAGTGATACACCCACCTCGGCCTCCCAAAGTGTTGGGATTACAGGTGTGAGCCACTGTGCCTGTCCTCTCCATAAGTCTTATTCTGAAGTTTTCCCTGATATCTTTTGGTTTCGTTGAAGCTCATCTTTTAGTAGATTGCTTGGGAGGGGCTCAAGAGTAAAGTGTTATCTGGAATATCTGTTTCATGTATTTTTTAAAATAGCCTTTATACTTGAATGTTGTTACTTTGTTGGATAAAAATAGACTTGGTTGGATGAAAATCCCTGGCTTGAGCTTTCTTGCCTTGAACTTTATAAAAATACAGCTCTGCGGTTGCATTACTTTGTGTGTTGCCCTTGAGAAGTATGATGCCAGTCTTTTTTTTTTTTTTTTTTT
>NW_012116266.1:7491552-7496578 GCF_000951035.1 Colobus angolensis palliatus
GAGTTATACCTGATATAAATGATGAATTGATGGGTGCTGACGAGTTGATGGGTGCAGCACACCAACATGGCACAAGTATACATATGTACAAACCTGCACGTTATGCACATGTACCCTAGAACTTAAAGTATAATAAAAAAAATAATAAAAATAAAAATAAAAATAAAAATTTCTTTCCTGAATTAACCAACACTCATTTCATTTTTTCTTCTCTTTGGTCAACTTCTGTTTTAATTGTTGAATAAATGAATGAACTGTTAATTGTAGGCTTAAAAACATCTCCAAATACTTGTTTGAAGATACTTAATTCAGTTTGAAATCTTATGTTATAATTTACTTCTGTTTTGTGGTTATTTGAGAGGAAGAATTTTTGTCATATGAAGATTTCTCCCCATTTTCTCCTTATAACAGCTTTTAATGGAGTTGGTCTGATTTTCCTTATTTCTTGGCCATGATCATTTCTTTGCCGTGGTTTAAGTATACTCTCTCAGTGTATTGAAGTATAGTTTCTTTAAATGGATGAAGTTGTAATTGATGGGAGGTAAGGGGAAAGAAGGGGCATAACCTGTTGTTCTCTTCAGTTTTTCTGCTATGCTTAATTTTCCCCTCTTACATCCTTCTTTCTCTTCCCTGCCATGTATGCAGGGATACCTCTTCCTCTCTGACAACTTCACCCCAGGAGCAGCGCTCATCATGATGAGCGCTGCTTCTGGTCCTTCTCTTTCAGGTCCCTTCTCTATGGCTGTTACCGTGAGCTACCACTCCTAGACCTGTGGTCAGAATTTTTGTACTCAATGTTGAACTTTCTCTTTCTCAGGGTGATTTTATCTATGCTTCCTTTTGTGTTCCCTACTTCTCTCTGTTCTTTTCCAGCATCTCTTAAGATTTCTCTTTCCTTGCTTTCTGTCCCTATAGTGTATGTGTGCATGTGCATATATATATGTGTGTATATGTGTGTGCATGTGTGCATATATGTGTGTGTGTATGTATATATATATTTGATTGAGTAGAGATTCACACTCAAGGTATCTCCTATACTAGGACCAACTGGAATTCTCCTTATAAGCTTTTCAAGATATCCTACTAAATATTCCATCTCTTAACAAACTGAAGAAGTATGTACTTTTCTCTTATTTCTTGATTCCCTTAATTTTATACTTGCGTACATTTTTATTTCTCTGATAACTTCTTATTGAGGATAGGGATGAGTTTCTTAATCATATTAATACCTACTACCAAGGAGAACTGATACTTACTAGAGATTCATACAATAATTATTGAATTGATATTTCACCTAGTTAAGTTTTCTTTCTCTTCTTAAATCTTAATTTATTTACATTGTAGATGCTGGAAAAAACTCTTAAAGGGTCTGATAGTGAAGAACTGGAAATAACACAGGAGACACCAAATTTAGTGCCATTTGGGGATGTGGTATGTATGAGTAACCCTCAAAAACCTGTATAAGTTATTTATTATTTGATAATCAAAAAATATATGCAGAAAATGGTTCTCTCTGATAATATATTTATGCATTTTTCATTTTTATGAGTCAGAAAAACATTGTAATAATCACTGAAATTATAGAAAGCATCCTGATTCACAGAAATAATATCTTCTATATTAGGGATTCCCAAATCTAGTTACATCAGAATTACCTGAGATGCTTTCTATAAAACATTAACGAGGCTCCACCTAACATCTGCTAGCTTAGAATCTCTAGGAGAGGAGCCTGGGAATCAGTAATTTTACTGAGCTCTTAAAGTGATTATATTTATTGCTAGATCATGCTAAAGTTTGAAAATTGATCCTGCGCCCCTCCCCCATCCAAAAAGCCTCCTAGAAACAAAAGCAAACACCCCCCCCCTTTCTCACACACACACACACACCACAAAGGGAGGACCCAGTATCTAGGTTGAGAACCAGAAAAATCTGTTATTCTGTTTTCAAAGTACAGAAAAAGACATGAGAATCTACATGCATATAGAACTGTCAAATATCATGACATTCATTTACAGTTATCTTTATTTTCTGAACACTATTAGAGTTGTAACTGGGTATGAAATAAGAATTTTTCTTGTCCCTCTACCTCCTATCATATACAATGTTAAATATAATATTTCTGTCATTTTGACTTGTTTTTAAATACTAAACATGGCTAAATATATTTGACTAATTCTCATATTAGGATTCAAATGTTCCTGCATTTATTTTGTATTTGATTTTTTGATTAAGCACATGATGCAATTTTCTTTAACATTTAGAAAAACTTGGTACAAGAGCGTGAATATTTTACAGCCCCTGGCATGTTATAGCCAATAAATCATTGCTGAATGAATTAAGTGGTCTTAGGATACTGGATAAAAGAGTTCGTCTGACATAAGGCACATTTCTTAATTTTATGTGCAGGGTGCTGTATTTTATCAGTTCTCACCTGATATCAAATAAAAACAACTTAAAAAGTGATGATCAGATTTATATGAATAATGAATTATTCTTTGGCTTTGTATTCTTGTTCATTTTAGGTTTACTTTGAATGTGGCTCGTCCATTTTTCTTCAGTATTTCTGCTTTCTGATGATTTCTATTAACTAGATATTTTTCATGAGAAACAATATTTCGAGTGAGAAAAAACAACATGGAGTTTTACTTTTTAAAAATAGAGTTCAGTGTAAAGTGGAAGAACAGTTAACTTTTTAAATACATTCACTGTCTGTGTTTTTGTTTTGATTGTTGTAGGTTGGCTGCCTGGGCATTCATGTAAAGAACTGCAGACATTTTACGCCTAACAGTATCCTTTCTTTTGATTTAAGAATTATAGTAATTATATCTCACTGTTTCAGTTATCCATTGCTGCATTACAGATCATTCCAAAACTTAGTGGCTTAACACATTGACCATTTTATTATTAATCACTACTGTGCATTCACTAGTTGCTTCTTCTGCTTCATGATATAACAGCTTGGGCTGTAGTTGTCTGACAGTTCAAAAGGGCTGGAATATCTGAAGTGGCCCATTTACATGTCTGGTTGCTTTAGTGGGGATGCATGGAAGGCTAGACTTTGCTGGGATGCTGAAATGGTTGGATCTCTCACTCTTTCCCTGAGTCCTATCATGTTTTTTTCCCCGTATTAATTTTAATTTAAAAATATATCACAGTAATATATTATTTATCTTGATTACTAGTTTTTGGTGTCCCCTTAAATTTTGTGCCTGAGGTGAGTGCCTTTTTGGCTTACTAGTCCCAACCCTAGTCATGTTCCATTACATTTTATTGGTTAATGTAATCATAGAGCCAGCCCAGATTTAGTGGCAGGGGGAATAAAGTCCACTTTTTTCATGTGGGAGTAACAAAAGCTTTTCAGCCATCTGTATTCACTTCAATCACCATATAAGTGAAAGGAAAAATATGTATCTTCTTGTATGATAATGCTAATTTATTTGTAAGTAATGTGTGCTTCCTTTAAACATTTTTAAAAGGATTTATTTTATATTGGTGCTTTTAAATAAGCTGCGTGCTTATTTTTAGATATATCACAGCATAAAACTAGCTTCATTATGGAGATTTGATGTTTCTTTTTTATATAAAGAGAATTTTGGAAAATAATTGTATATAAAGAGATTTTTGAAGATAGTTAAATCGTGAAACAAAATTTTTTACTCTGTAGCATTCTATGAAAGATACAATACAGACCAATATAATACAAATGAACTATATTCTTAAGTGAATTAGGGTAGAACACTTTTGGTCTCAAAAGTAAAAATAAGTCATTCTGATATATTTTAAAATATCTTGAATTTCTACATAATTATCCTTAGGAAATATTTCAACTATATATTGCATAGTCACCTTGAAATTAATATATAGAAAAACTTGCAAAAGAATTTTGTTGGAAATGTAAGGTTAAAAATATAAAGGTTGTAAGGAAGAATCAACCTTCTTTTACTTATATCGTGTCCACCAGTGATGGGCAAAAATACTATTTTAGAAGACTTTTTTCCTATTGTTTAATGCTACATGATTGATTCTTAGGTTTTGTCTGAATCGTTTAATGTATTAATTTTATAATGTATTATTGTTCAATTACAACAAAACTTATTTCCTAAATATCATTCTATTTGCAGTCAGTTTACAACATTATGCTAATTTATTTATTCGCATCTCTATAAACAAAGCTGTGAAATGTACAAAAATGTGTAGCTTGCTATCCAAAAACAGTGAGAGGAACACTGTAATTAAGTTCGATGAAGTGAAGTATTTTTCTGTACAGGTAATGTTAATACCTCTTCTAGATATTAGAATGGCTCCTTATAGTTCCAAATATTCTACCCTAATTCTGTCTTTTTATAAAAATGAGTAGAAAAGAAACAAAAGCAGTGAGTGCCTTTTTATTTGGTATCTTACTGTATTCTGTTTCTATACTATGGGCTATAGTGGTGTTTTAAAAAAAATAAACAATTTACTGCAAAATGCATAATCTTAGTAGATTTCTTTCCTGAGATGTTACTGTCTGTGGTTTCAAGTATTCATTATGCCTGTATTTATCTCTATCTTGCTCTTCTCTTCCCATCTACTGTCTTCCACCTTAGAGTTTTTCCCATCTCCTTTCCCATTCCTTTTCTTCTATCCTGTTCTATTCCCCTTTGTCTCTCTCTAAGTATTGTTGCATGGATTAACTTAGTCTTTATTACAACCCAAACACACACACACACACACATCCTTATTTTACGGATGAAGAAACTGAGGCACTCTGTGGTTAAGGACTTTCTTAAGGTCATGGAGCTAGTAAGTGGTAAGTGGTTGAGCTGGGAGTGTGGGCACTCTGGTTTCAGACCACACTTCATTAAACTGCCTCACACGCCAGCTCTTACTATGTTTCTGCTTACAGTTAGGCTTATTAGAATCTTAAATGTATCTTAAAACTTAAAAAAAAAAATGGCTAGGCTCAGTGACTCACGCCTGCAATCCCAGCACTTTGGGAGGCTGAGGCGGGCAGATTACTTGATGTCAGGAGTTTGAGACCAGCCTG
>NW_012116266.1:7498228-7507739 GCF_000951035.1 Colobus angolensis palliatus
ACATTTTCTTAATCCAGTCTATCATTGATGGACATTTGGGTTGGTTCCAAGTCTTTGCTATTGTGAATAGTGCTGCAATAAACATACATGTGCATGTGTCTTTATAGTAGCATGATTTATAATCCTTTGGGTATATACTCAGTAATGGGATCACTAGGTTAAATGGTATTTCTAGTTCTGGATCCTTGAGGAATTGCCACACTGTGAAGACAGTTTTTTAAGCATAGGGTTTTGTTTGTTTGTTTATTTTTTTAAGTAACAAAAAAACAAGTAATAGTTTTGCTCCAGGCAATACATACTGTTTGTTTTACTCTGCAAATAGTTTTCCTAAGCTTCATTGGCAAATTCTCAAGAATTTGAGGGATATATGTCCATTTAAATAAAATTTGAAACATTAATACTTGAAAATAATGTAAAGTATATAGTAAGGTGTTTATCTTCATTAGCATAATCAAAATCTTTTTCCTGTATTTATTTAAATAGGTACTGTTAGTTTGAGCACATTAAAAGGACAGTTTTAATGGAACTCTAATAGAAAGTTTGAGAATGACTTAATAATTACACAGAAAATTGGACAAGCAAGCAAAGAAACAAAAAATCAAGATACATGTTAACTACAGGGAAATTGAAAAATGATTCATGAAAGGAAATATAATTATTGTAATATATTGTTAAACTGAATGATAGTTATACATATAAACTAATACAAACACTAACAATCTAACAAAAATGTATGTTATAGAAGATATTGGAGGAATGGCGAGAAGTATGAAAACTGTCAGGGGAGAATAGAGAGATAATATTTTTCTTCCACAATATGCAGTTAATACTTAGTATGTCAAACTAAAAAATCAATGAATAATATAAGCATGTTACTTAGAAACAGGAAGGCAAAACATAGAGAAATTTATTTAGAGGTCGAAAAGGTAGCTTCCGAGGAGTGGAAATTAGGGGATGGGTGGGGTGGAATTCTAATATTGTACCCAGGATTTAATTTACAGAAGTATGACTATATGAAAACGTGGAGAGGTACTGTCATCAAAAAAAGAATTTGTTATATTCTCTGAGAGTAGGGGACATGAAACACCACTGAGGGCCACAGGGGAAGTATCAGAATGGTCAGGAGGCAGAGGACAGGAGTGAGGGAAGAATCTAGGCCTTTTGGGGGTTGCTGAGGGGAAGGTAAGGCAAGAAAACAGTTTAGGATTGGCTAGTTTGAATAATTTCAGGGGTCTTTGGGTTATAGAAATGGTCTCTAGTTTTCTAATACCTGGCCCTGGGATAATTTAGGCTAAAGGAAATGTGTGAGAATTAGATCAGGAGGTGGTTGGCTGGGCACGGTGGCTCATGCCTGTAATCCCAGCCCTTTGGGAGGCTGAGGAGAGCGGATCACTTAAGGTCAGGAGTTTGAGACCAGCCTGGCTAACATGGTGAAACCCATCTCTACTAAGAATACAAAACTAAGCTGGATGTGGTGGCACATGCCTGTAATCCCAGCTACCTGGGAGGTTGAGACAAGAGAATCGCGTGAACCTGGGAGACAGAGTTTGCAGTGAGCTGAGATGGCACTACTGCACTCCAGCCTGGGCAACAGAGTGAGACAAAAAAACAAAAACAAAAACAAACACACAAAAAATGGTGGGTGGAGCTATAGTGTTGGGATTGGTTAGTTTGCAATTAAAAGATGTGCTCTCTGCTAACCCTTTGCTGTCTCTAGCAGTCTAACACTGGGAGGGGAAGTCTCTTCCTCAACAAGCTTTTTAAGATGCCAGAATTTCATAACTTACAGAAGCTTTTTTTTTTTCTCTTAAAAACAAAACAAAATGTGATTGAGCATAGGGGCTCACACCTATAATCCCAGCATTTTGGGAGGCCAAAGCAGGTGGATTGCTTGAGGCCTGGAGTTCTAAACTGGTAAGACCCCGTCTCTACAAAAGAAATATTAAAAAATTAACTGGGTGTGGTGGCATGTACCTGTAATTCCAGTTACTCCGGAGACTGAGGCAGAGAATGGCTTGCAACCAGTAGTTTGAGGCTGCAGTGAGCCATGATCCTATCACTGCACTCCAGCTTGAGTGACAGAGTGCGACCCTGTCTCAAAAATAAACCAAAACAAACAACAACAACAAAACAACAAAACCATGATTAATACAGGTGAGAGTTAAAAAAGTACTTTAACCATTGTAGAAATTTTTGACTTTATATAGTATATAATTAGGATAAAATAAAATTACATTGCATACATTTTAGGACTTTAATTTGCGAAAATGTACAACATAGATCTAGGTTAAAAAATTTTAAATCCATACAAACTAACAACTGAAAACACATGGGAAGTGGATTTAACTTAGTTTAATTGTTCCAGAAAGCTGCTGGGAAAGTGATATAAAAACTCAGACTGAAGAATGAGTAGCAGCGAATTTCTGGTTCTGGCCATGCTGGAATATTTGGTATTGGATTCACACGTCTGCTCTAAACAGCTATGAAACAGAAAAATACATGAAGAAACTATAACCTGGCATGGGACAATGGAAAGTGGAGGGAGGCACTTCTAAAGAGAAGGGAAGCACAAGCGGAGAGCTCCACATTTAAGCAGGTTTTTATCTGGCAGCGATTCCTACACAGCAAAGTGAAACCCAAGAAGAGCGTGGTAGTCTTGGTGCGCGGAGGAAGCAGACGCCGAGCGGAGGAAGCAGACGCGGAGCGGAGGAAGCAGAGATGGCAGTTTAGTACCCGTAGGGAGACTGGAATTTGTTGAGCAGGGGTCTAAAGAAAAAGGAATAGCAGTTAAAGAGCCCGGAAATCTATGTAGGTATTCTACTCCGGTTCTTGGCTGAAAATCAGTTGTGTGTACTGATTTTCCAGGAGAAACCTCCAGGAGAAACTACAGAGAACAGACGCTGGAGGGCTGAGAGCTGACTAGGAAATTCAGAAGTCCAAATTCAGAGTTATTGGAGTTTGACTCAGCGAAAGCAGAGAGATCTCATTGAATAGTCCCAGAATTCAGTTGAGATCCCAGAAAGGCCAAGTTTTAGGAGCAAGGACCATGTTCTACAGAAACTGCAATAGACCCATCCTCTAACGAAGGCTCTATAGGACGAACATAATCTGCCAGGAATTGCCTTCCAAAAAAGAACTGAACACTTTTTAGAGGAAGATATTTTAAAAATCCAGAGTATCATTTATAATGTCCATTCATACAATAAAAAATTACCACTTACGGAGGGATAAAAGCAGTCAATAGAAGTAAACCCACAGATGACCCAGATGTTCAAATTAGAAACAAGAACTTTAAAATAACTGTCATAAACATATCAAAGTGGAAACGGTGTACAAAAGGTGGACAAAATGGAAATTCTGAAGACAGTGAAAATGGAAAAGAACCAAGTAAAAATTCTAGATCTAAAAAATACGGTATTTGAAATAGATAGTTCATTGAACGACTTAAAAGCATTCTGGAAATAGAGAAAGGATCTGTGAACTGAAAGACTGGTCCATCAAAATCATTCAAATCGAAGCTCAGAGGAAAAAAAGATTGGAAAAATGTAAGAAATTGGTGGGATACTGTCACTCAATTTATAACGTATAGTTGAGTCCCAGAGGAAGAGAAGAGGAAATATATTTTTTTAACTTTTAAGTTCTGGGGTACATGTGGAGGCTTGGTACATAGGTAAATTTGTGTCATGGGGGTTTGTTGTACAGATTATTTCATCACCAGGTATTAAGCCTAGTACTCAGTTATTTTTCTGATCCTCTGCTTCCTCCTACCTTCCACGCTCTGATAGGCCCCGCTGTGTTTTGTTCCCCTCTATGTGTTCATATGTTCTAATCATTTAGCTCCCACTTATAAGGGAAAACATGTAGTATTTGTTTTTCTGTTCTTATGTTTGTTTGCTAAGGATAATGGCCTTCAGCTCCATCCATGCCCCTGGAATGGATAGGATCTCGTTATTTTTTATGGCTGCATAGTATTCCATGGTGTATATGTACTACATTTTCTTTATCCAGTCTATCATTGATGGGCGTTCAGGTTGATTACATGTCTTTGCCCTTGTGAATGGTGCTGCAATGAGCATATGCATGCATGTGTTTTTGTAATAGAACAATTCATATTCTTTTGGGTATATACCCAGTAATGGGATTGCTGGGTCAAATGGTATTTTTGTTTTTAGGTCTTTGAGGAATCACCACACTGTCTTCCACCATGGTTGAACTAATTTACACTCCCACCAACAGTGTATAAGCATTCCTTTTTCTCTGCAACCTTGTCAGCATCTGTTATTTATTTATTTTTTTTAGTTTTTAGTAATAGCCATTCTGACTGGTGTGAGATGGTATCTCATTGTGGTTTTGATTTGCATTTCTCTAATGATCAATGATGCTGAGCTTTTTTTCACATGATTGTTGGCCATATGTGTGTCTTCTTTTGAAAAGTATCTGTTTATGTCCTTTGCCCGCTTTTTAATGGGGTTGTTTGTTTTTTTCTTGTAAATTTGTTTAAGTTCCTTATAGATGCTGGATATTAGACCTTTGTTAGATGCATAGTTTGCAAAAATGTTCCCCCATTCTTTGGTTGTCTGTTTACTCTGTTAATTGTTTTGCTGTGCAGAAGCTTTTTAGTTTAATTAGATCCCATTTGTCAATTTTTGCTTTTGTTGAGTTTGCTTTTGGTGTCTTCATCATGAAATCTTTGTCCCTGCCTCTGTCCTGATTGATATTGCTTAGGTTGTCTTCCAAGGTTTTTATTTTATAGTTTTGGGTTTTACATTTAAGTATTTAATCCATCTTGAGTGAATTTTTGTATATGGTATAAGGAAGAGGTCCAGTTTCAATCTTCTGCATATGGCTTGCCAGTTATCCCAGCACCATTTATTGAATACGGAATCTTTTCCCTATTGCTTGTTTTTGTCAGGTTTGTCAAAGATAAGATAGTTGTAGGTGTATGGTCTTACTTCTGGGTTCTCTGTTCTGTTCCTTTGGTCTGTGTGTCTGTTTTTGTACCAGTACCATGATGTTTTGGTTACGTAGCCCTGTATAGTATAGTTTGAAGTTGGGTAGTGTGATGCCTCTAGCTTTGTTATTTTTGCTTAGGATTGCTTTGGTTATTTGGGCTTTTTTTTGGTTCTATATGAATTTTAAAATAGTTTTCTCTAGTTCTTTGAAGAATCTCAAGGGTGGTTTATTAAAAATAGCATTGAATCTATAAATTTCTTTGGGCAGTAATGGCCATTTTAATGATACTGATTCTTCCTAACTGTGAGCATGGAATGTTTTACCATTTGTTTGTGTCATTTCTGACTTCTTTGAGCAGTGGTTTGTAGTTCTCCTTGTAGAGATCTTTCACCTCTCTAGTTAGCTATACTTCTAGATATTTTATTCTTTTTATAGGAGTTGTGAATGGGAGTTCATTCCTGATTCAGTTCTTGACTTGTTGTTGGTGTATAGGAATGCTAGTGATTTTTGCACATTGATTTTTTGTCCTAGGACTTTGCTGAAGTTGTTTATCAGTTTAAGAAGCTTTTGGGCTGAGACTATGGGGTTTTCTAGATGTAGGATTATGTCATCTGCAAACAGGGATAGTTTGACTTCCTCTGTTCCAATTGGGATGCCTTTTATTTCTTTCACTTGCCTGAGTGCTCTGGCCAGGATTTCCAATACTATGTTGACTAGGAGTGGTGAGAGAGAGCATCCTTTGT
The DNA here is from genome assembly GCF_000951035.1 of Colobus angolensis palliatus. Classification (NCBI taxonomy): domain Eukaryota; kingdom Metazoa; phylum Chordata; class Mammalia; order Primates; family Cercopithecidae; genus Colobus; species Colobus angolensis. The sequence goes on from NW_012116266.1 coordinate 7,503,925, forward strand.
CTTGTGCCAGTTTTTAAGGGGAATAGGGAACTGGTTTGGATTTACATCCATTGTTTTTGAAGCACATCAGCTGAATAACGTTGAGGTTTATTAAAAAAAAAAAAATAGGGAAGCATTGCCCATTCAGTATGATATTGGCTGTGGGTTTCAATACCTCAATATCTTATTATTCTGAAGTATGGTCCTTCAATATTTAGTTTGTTGAGAGGTTTGACATGAATGGTATTGAATTTTATTCAGTAGCTGCATTATCTGCATCTATTGACATAATCGTGGTTTTTGTCTTTAGTTCTGTTTATGTGATTAATCGCATTTATTTATTTGTATATGTTGAGCCAACCTTGCATCCCAAGGATAAAGCCTACTTGATAGTGGTGGAAAAGCTTTTTGATCCGCTGCTAAATTCAGTTTGCCAGTATTTTGTTGAGGATTTTTGCATCAATGTTCATCAAGAATATTGGCCTAAAGTTTTCTTTTTTGTTGAATCTCTGCCAAGTTTTCATCAGGGTGATGCTGATGAAATGCTCATAGATGCTCATTCTATGATGCTCATAGAATGAGTTAAGGAGGCGTCCCTTCTCCTCAATTTTTGGAAATAGTTTCAGTAGGAATGGTACCAGCTCTTCTTTGTATATCTGGTAAAATTCAGCTATGAATTCGTCTGGTCTTGGGCTTTTTCTGGTTGGTAGGCTATTTATTATTGCTTCAATTTCAGAGCTTGTTATTGGTCTATTCAGGGATTCAGTTTCTTCCCGGTTCAGTCTTGGGAGGGTATATGTGACCAGGAATTTATCCATTTCTGGAAGATTTTCTAGCTTATTTGCATAGTGGTGTGTTCATAATACTCTCCAATGGTTGTTTGTATTTCTGTTGGGTCAGTGGTAACATCCCCCTTATGGTTTCTAATTGTGTTTATTTGAATCCAGAAGAGGAAATATTTAAAGAACTAATGACCTAAGTCTTCCCCAAATTGATTAAAAATCCATCCATAGATTCAAGAAACTCAGTGAACCTTAAGTGAATAAGTACAGAAATGATCACCCATATGTACATCCCATTCAAACTGCTGAAAACCAAAGATAATGAGAAAATCTTAAAGGCAGCCAGTGGGGGGAAAAACACATTACATTCAGTTGCACAACAATAAGAATATCAGCTGACTCTCCATCAAAAACGATGTAAGTCAGAGGACAAGAGAATGCCAGCTTTGGAAAGCTGGGAGGCAGGGAAAATTCAGCTTAGGTTTCTATATTCAGTGAGAATATACTTCAAAAAGATGGTGAAAGACAAAAGCTCAGAGAATTTATATCTAGAAGACCTGCATGGTAATAAATATCAAAGAAAGCTTCAGGTTGGAGACAAATGATCCCAGATAGAAGCCCAGATGCACAGGAAGGAAGAGCACTAGAAATGGTAAATGTGTGGGTAAAAACACAAGACTATTAAAAAAAATGTCTCCAAAAGACAATTGAGTCTTATTATTTAAAAACACAATAATGTCAAGGAATGATAGGAATTGTAGCATATGTAGAAGTGCAATACATGGCCAGAATAGCACAGAGAATGAGGAGGTGTAAACAGAATTATACTATTGGACATAGTGGCTTAATTTTAATTCAAGATACATTGTGATATGTGAAAGATCCATATTATAATCCCTAGAGCAACCACTAAAAGTTAAACAAAATTGTATTAGGAAGGAAGAAAGGAGAAGGAGAGGGAGGGAGGGAGTCAGAGAGAGGGAGGAAGATGAGTGTGGAAACTAAATTAGCATTAAATTTGAGAACTTAGAAAATGACAGTAAAACTTCAGGAAATCAAGAAGAAGAAATTAATAACAGAAAAGAAATAAATGAGCTATTTACAGCAATATAGATATTAAAGAAATGTAACAATACAAAAGCTAATTATTAATAAAAGTAGCACAGTAGGCACAGTTCTGGTAAGTCTCATTAAGAAAATTATGCAAAATTTGGAATATAGGTATAAATATGAAGGCAGTTTAAAAAGTTAAAAAAGAGAATACCATATATAACTCTATGCCAAAAATTTGAAAATATAGATGAAATAGAATATTGTGTTAGAAAAATATGAATTACATTATGTTTTAGCTCTATTTTTTGTAAACTGAATATAGATTTAAACATCCAGTCTGACAGTCTTTGTATTTTATCTACATCTGTTAGTGTAGTAGTTAATATATGTAATGTTAATGTATGTAACGTTACTGTAGCATCTGTCACATTTTATGTAATTATAATATATTTGAGTTTGAATTGGTTACCTTCTTTTGTGCTTTCTATTTATCCCAATTGAACCGTGGATTATTTTTTCTTTTTTTTTTTACTACAAAGTAAATAACCTTTTATTATCATAGTATCCATTAATCCTAGAATAATGATTAGCTCAACACAAAATAGTGTCCTTCACAAAGAAATATTAGATAAAACTAATTAAGCTGTGCTTCTAATTGGCAAAAAAGTTTTGCTATGACAGAATTTAAAAACAAAATAAGAAAGAACAAAAACATTTAAGCCTTGTTAAAAAAAAGATATTTGTCATCAGAGTAAAGTAATACATTATTATGATATTTTGACATTATTTACTCACATTCAATTTTATCTGATTGGTGTTGAGTTAATCATCAAACAAAAATATACTACTTAATAAAGCTAATTATATGCAAATAGGCTTTGAATAATTGAAAGGTGCAACATTTTAGAAAGTGTTGACTATGCAGGTAGTTAAGGTAGATTTCTTGACTGTTTATCTGTTTTCAGGACCAGTAAATTATTCATAATGATAATTTAATGATTATAAAGTACATTTTCTCCACTTATATAATAAATAAGGAAATAAATGTTGAAGTGTTATTGAAAACACTCTTTTAATTCAACCATGTATTAAAAATTATGTAGGTTCTGCTGCTTCTCTGAACTAATTACCAGTGTCATCTCCATAATTATGTACCATATTCCTTTCACAGAGCAACACTTAAAATGGAAATAACATAATTTATCATACCCGCTTCAGTAAACTATATAGTTGAAAATATACATGAATGAATTTTAAGGTATATGAGCTCTTGAATCAGTGGTGTCACAAAATGTCTGGGAAGTAAACATGAATATTGTCATATTAGTTATTCTAATCTTGAGCTCATGACTTTGTGTACTCCTTTATGTAAATTCAAAACAGTAAAATAAACTTCATGCAAATTATTCTATTCTGAAATCTGTGATTATGTAGATAAAAACTGAGTTTAGTTTTACCTTTTCAAGGAGATATTGATGTAAGCATTATGGTCTAATACAAGCATTTCAAGAAAAATGCTGCTTTTTGATAAAACTTTGTAAAGCATTTTTTTTTATTATACTTTAAGTTCTAGGGTACATGTGCACAATGTGCAGGTTTGTTACATATGTATACATGTGCCATGTTGGTGTGCTGCACCCATTAACTCGTCATTTACATTAGGTGTATCTCCTAATGCTATCCTTCCCCTTGCCCCATCCCCACAATATGCCCCAGTGTGTGATGTTCCCCTTCCCGAGTCCAAGTGATCTCCTTGTTCAGTTCCCACCTATGAGTGAGAACATGTGGTGTTTGGTTTTCTGCTCTTGTGATAGTTTGCTAAGAATGATGGTTTCCAGCTGCATCCATGTCCCTACAAAGGACATGAACTCATCCTTTTTTATGGCTGCATAGTATTCCATGGTGTATATGTGCCACATTTTCTTAATCCAGTCTGTCACTGATGGACATTTGGGTTGGTTCCAAGTCTTTACTATTGTGAATAGTGCCGCAATAAACATA
>NW_012116266.1:7511494-7517447 GCF_000951035.1 Colobus angolensis palliatus
CTCTTCTCGAGGAGTATCTTTGTGGCATTCTCTGTATTTCCTGAATTTGAATGTTGGCCTGCCTTGCTAGGTTGGGGAAGTTCTCCTGGATAATAGCCTGCAGAGTATTTTCCAACTTGGATCCATTCTCCACGTCACTTTCAGGCACACCAATCAGACATAGATTTGGTCTTTTCACATAGTCCCATATTTCTTGGAGGCTTTGTTTATTTCTTTTTACTGTTTTTTCTCTAAACTTCTTTTCTTGCTTCATTTCATTCATTTGATCTTCAATCACTGATACTCTTTCTTCCATTTGATCGAATCAGTTACTGAAGCCTGTGCATTTGTCACGTAGTTCTCGTGTCATGGTTTCCAGCTCTATCAGGTCATTTAAGGACTTCTCTATATTGGTTATTCTAGTTGTCCATTTTTCCATTCTTTCTTCACCGTTTTTAGTTTCTTTGCACTGGGTACGTAGTTCCTCCTTTAGCTCTGAGAAGTTTGATCGTCTGAAGCCTTCTTCTCTCAACTCGTGAAAGTCATTCTCCATCCAGCTTTGTTCTGTTGCTGGCGATGAGCTGCGTTCCTTTAGAGGGGGTGATGCACTCTGATGTTTTGAATTTCTAGTTTTTCTGCACTGCTTTTTCCCCATCTTTGTGGTTTTATCTGCCTTTGGTCTTTGATGATGCTGATGTACTGATGGGGTTTTGGTGTGGGTGTCCTTTCTGTTTGTTAGTTTTCCTTCTAACAGTCAGGACCCTCAGCTGCAGGTCTGTTGGAGTTTGCTTGAGGTCCACTCCAGACCCTGTTTGCCTGGGTATCAGCAGCAGAGGCTGCAGAAGATAGAATATTGCTGAACGGCAAGTTTTGCTGTCTGATTCTTGCTCTGGAAGCTTTGTCTCAGAGGTGTACCCAGCCGTGTGAGATGTGAGGTGTCAGTCTGCACCTAGTGGGGGATGTCTCCCAGTTAGGCTACTCAGGGGTCTGGGACCCACTTGAGTATGCAGTCTGTCTGTTCTCAGATCTCAAGTTCCATGGTGGGAGAACCACTGCTCTCCTCAAAGCTGTCAGACAGGGTCATTTACAGCTGCCAAAGTTTCTGCTGCTTTTTGTTCAGCAATGCCCTGTCCCCAGAGGTGGAATCTACAGAGGCAGGCAGGCCTCCTTGAGCTGTGGTGGGCTCCACCCAGTTCGAGCTTCCCGGCAGCTTTGTTTACCTACTTAAACCTCAGCAATGGCAGGCGCAACTCCCCCAGCCTCGCTGTCCCCTTGCAGTGAGATCTCAGACTGCTGTTCTAGCAATGAGGGAGGCTCTGTGGGCGTGGAACCCTCTGGGCCAGGCGTGGGGTATAATCTCTGGTGTGCTGTTTGCCAAGACCCTTGGTAAAGTGCAGTGTTAGGGTGGGAGTGACCCGATTTTCCAGGTGTTGTGTGTCTCAGTTTCCCTTGGCTAGGAAAAGGAATTCTCTTCCCCCTTGTGCTTCCCAGGTGAGGCTTCCTCACCTTGCTTCAGCTCTCGCTGGTCAGGGTGCACCCACTGACCAGCACTGACTGTCCTATCCAACACGCCCCAGAGAGATGAACCCAGTACCTCAGTTGAAAATGCAGAAATCACCTGTCTTCTGTGACACTCACGCTGGGAGCTGTTCCTATTTGGCCATCTTGGGCGTCCCTGCTGTGGATTATTTTTTCTTCCTTCCTCTTTTGTCTTCTTTTCTTCATCTCCGGGATTGAATACAGTTGATGCTTGGGCAATACAGGCACTGAGGCACTGACCCCCCTCTGCAGTCAAAACTCTGACTTCCCCAGTCAGTAGACTACTAATAGTCTACTATTGACTAGAATTTTTACCAATAACATAAACAGTTGATTGACACATATTTTGTATGTTATATTTTATATATTGTATTCTTACAATACTGCAACTAGAGAAAAGAAAATGTGAAGAAAATTATAGGGAAAAGAAAGCATGTTTACTGTTCATTAAGTGGAAGAGGATCATAAAGGTCTTCATTCTTGTTTTCACATTGAGCAGGCTGAGAAAGAAGAGAGGTTGGTCTTGCTCTCTCAAAGGTGGGAGAGGAGGAAGTAGTGGAGGAGGTAGAAGGAGAGGCAGGCACACTGGGTCTAACTTTTATATAAAAAAAACCATGTATAAGTGTACTCATGCAGCTCAAACCATGTCGTTCAAGGGTCAACTGTATTTTACAATTTCATTCCGTTTTTCTTCTTTCTTGTTTTGGAGATTATGCGCTACTCTTTTAAAAAATGGCTATCATAGAAATTTTGTATGCTTATGAAATCTGATGTTTAACAATACCCTCATCCTTCATCCTTCTCCTGGGAAGAGCAAGGATCTTAGAAACTTTAATTCCATTTATTGCCCTCAACTAATATGTTATTATTGTCTCTTTTTTTTTGTATTTTTAATTCCCCTGAGTTGTAATTTGTATTTATTTAATATAGTCTATATTTGTTTAGTTTACCTACATGTTTGCCACTTTAACTTTTCTTTTTTTTTTTTTTTTTTTTTTCTGAGATGGAGTCTCGCTCTGTCGCCCAGACTGGAGTGCAGTGGCCATCTCAGCTCACTGCAAGCTCCACCTCCCGGGTTCACGCCATTCTCCTGCCTCAGCCTCCCGAGTAGCTGGGACTACAGGCGCCCGCCACCTCGCCCGGCTAATTTTTTGTATTTTAGTAGAGACGGGGTTTCACCGTGTTAGCCAGGATGGTCTCGATCTCCTGACCTTGTGATCCTCCCGTCTCGGCCTCCCAAAGTGCTGGGATTACAGGCTTGAGCCACCGCGCCCGGCCGTTTCACTTTAACTTTTCTTACAGCTCAGATCATCCTCCTGGGGTCAGTTACCTTCTATCATAACTATTTATTTAAAATTATTTTTCCTATGAGAGTTAATTGGTGATGTAATTATTTTGTTTGCCTGGTGTTTTGTTTTTTTTTCTTGTTCTGTAGGGAATTTTTTTTTTTTTTAAATACTTTAAATCCTGGGATACATGTGTAGAATGTGCAGGTTTGTTACATAGGTATACACGTGCCATGGTGGTTTGCTGCACCCATCATACCGTCACCTACATTAGGTATCTCTCCTAATGCTATCCCTCCCTTATCCCCCCACCCCTTGATAGGCCCCTCCCTGTGTGATGTTCCCCTCCCTGTGTCCATGTGTTCTCATTTTTCAACTCCCACTTATGAGTGAGAACATGTGGTGTTTGGTTTTCTATTTTGTTAGTTTGAAGGTCTTTATGCCATTCTCATTTTTGAATGAAAATTTTATTGAGTATAGAATTGTAAATTTGCAGTTATTTTCTGAAGTATCATTTCACTATCTCTTAGCATCCATATTTGTTGAAGAGAAGTCACTTGTCAGTCTGTCACCTTTGAAAATAATGTATCTTCCTCTGTGTGTGTGTGTTATAAATATTTTTCTTCTAATTTCACTCTGATGTGTCTGTATTTGGGTTTCTCTATATTATGTTAGGATTTATTGGCTGCTTAACCTGAATTGTTGATGTTCATTAGTTATGAAAAATTATTAAAGAAAGAAAAATCTTTCCTTCCTTCCTTCCTTCCTTCCTTCCTTCCTTCTTTCAGACAGACTCTCACTCTGTCACCCAGGCTGGAGTGCAGTGGCACAATCTCGGCTCACTGCAACCTCCACCTCCACCTCCCGGGTTCAAGCGATTCTCTTGCCTCAGCTTCCTGAGTAGCTGGGATTATAGGTGCGTGACACCATGCCCAGCTAATTTTTGTATTTTTAGTAGATACAAGGTTTCATCATGTTGGTCAGACTGGTCTCAAATTCCTGACCTCGTGATTCACCCACCTCGACCTCCCAAAGTACTGGGATTACAGGCATGAGCCACCACGCCTGGCTAGCTAATATTTCTTAAAATAGTGCCTCTCTGCTCCATTTTCTTAATCCTTTATTTCCTTTCCTTGGACTCTGGTTAACTTGTGTTAGGTATTCTTACACTATCTTCCATGTCTTTTAACCTATAAAAAATATTTTTCATCACTTTGTCTCTCTGCCTTGCATTCTACGTGATTCTTGTGATCTTTATTTTATTTTATTATTATTAGTTTTATTGAGACAGGGTCTCTCTCTGTCACCTACACTGGAGGGCAGTGGCATCATCACGGCTCACTGAAGCCTCAACCTTCTGAGCTCAAGTGATCCTCCTATCTCAGCCTCCTGAGTAACTGGGACTAAAGACGTGCACTACTATGCTTGGCTACTTTTCATATTTTTTTGTAGAGACGGGATTTTGCCATGTTGCCAAGGCTAGTATCAAATGCCTGGGCTGGAGCAATTCACCTGCCTTGGCCTCCCAAAGTGCTGGGATTCCTTAATTCTGGTTCATTAATTCTCCAGAGCTGCATCAGATTTGTGGTTGAGTTGATATAGTGTTTTTATTCAATTGTTTTAGTTTTCATTTCTACAAGTTGTTCCTTGTTTAGGTTTGTTAAATCATTTTTAGTTTCTTGTGCCAGGAGTATATTTTCAGCTTGGTTTTTGTTCTTTTAAACATAGTAAACATAGCTTATTAAAATTCCAATATTTAAAGTTTTTGGGGGGTCTATTTTTGCTATTCTCATTTGTAGCGCTTTGTTTCCATGCTGACTGAGTTATTTTTGACTGTTAACTGCTCATTTTCCTTGGAAAATTATTTGTGGAACTTCTTTGAGGTCTAGAATGAAAGCAGTAGCTCTATGAAAGATTTGTGTTTCGTCTAAGGCAACCGAGTCCACTACCAGTTTGGGACAGTTTTAAACTAAATTCCACTTGAGATATTTTTTAAAATTTAAGTTGACCTGTTTATTTATTTATGTTATGACAGAATATACATAATAGAAAGTTTACCATGTAAACCAATTTACGTGTCTGGCTCAAAATTTTTTATAAGATTCAGTGACTGTGACTTTAGGCTGCAATTTCACTCAACCGGTTTTTGTTATAGCTTATTAGGGACCCCCCGCACTCTGTTCTACTCAGCAATACAACTTTCCTTGCAGCCTTCTATAGATACATGATGGGAGAAGGGGTTCTCCATTCACCGAAGCTATGGCCCTTTGGGTTCTCAGCTTTCTGGGAGGACGGTTGGGCAAGGACTGTCTGTTAAATGTATCCTGTCTTGTCTTCTCTCTTATTTGCCTTTCAAGACCATACAAACTGCAGTTTTAGGTCACCTAATTGGGAAGTGCCTTAGGGCAAATGTAACTTCAGGGTCTAGTTTACTTCTCTGTCTGCCAGTACTTGGAGTTTCATATGATTACGTCTCACCATTTTATTAACCCTGTTTTGCTTTTAAAATGGTATTTTAAATATTTTATTGAGCATTTGTAGTTTTCTGTTTCCGATAATCCGAATGCCAAATTGTGGAAAAACGGAGCCTGCCGTCTTAACTAGTCTGCTGGCACACAGGGCTTGCAGATCCCTTTTTTCTCATTTCTCAGGGGAAGACAGTCACGAACATGACTTTAAGAAGGCTGATATAGGCTCTGATGTCAACCATCAGGAGAGACACTGTAGGAAGGCACCTGGATTCTTAGGAGTGGGGAGGCATGACTTTTTTTCTAATTAGCAAGAGAGTGTACAGATATTAAAGGTTACATAATAATGGTACTGTGCTCCAGAGCTCAGGGTTGGGAGAGAGTTTCAAGTTCAGGCAATAGTATATATGTTATTAAAAAGTTCAAGAACAGAGACTGAAAAGGATATTAGATATTTTTTAGTGTTGGATATTTTTATAAACTGTATTTGGATTATCTGGATTATTTGGATTTTGTATTGGGTAGTTGATTATCTTTGATAGTGTAATTTCAATAGAATATTGAGGGTGAAATTTTGTGTAGAGTTAAAAAGAGAGGCCGGGCGCGGTGGCTCAAGCCTGTAATCCCAGCACTTTGGGAGGCCGAGACGGGCGGATCACGAGGTCAGGAGATCGAGACCAT
>NW_012116266.1:7520102-7530744 GCF_000951035.1 Colobus angolensis palliatus
AAAAAAAAAAAAAAAAAAAAAGTTTAACCCAAATCTAATCAAGCTGAGTGTAGAACTAACTTCAAGTTTACGGGAATTTGGTAAGTAGGGAAAAAGTTAATACCTTAAGATAAGTACAGAAATGGGACATACCAGTGTAGATTCTTTAAATAGCTGTGATCACTAAAAAAACAAAATGCACCAAAGATGGAAGAAACTGTTCTAGATTTAAAGAGATACAACCAGTTTGACTGAATACAGATTTGAAAAAGTTATAAAAGACTCTCTTGGGAGCCAGGCATGGTGGTTCACACCTGTGATTCCAGGACTTTGGGAGGCTAAGGGAGGTGGATTGCTTGAGCCCAGGAGTTTGAGACCAGCCTGGGGAACATGGTAAAACACCTTCTCTAAAACAAACAAACAAACAAACAAACAAAACCCCAAAACCCACAAAACAAAACCCACAGAAAAACACCCACAAAAAATTAGTCAGGCATGGTGACGCCTGCCTGTAATTCCGGCTACATGCGGGGCTTAGGCAGGAGAATCACCTAAGCCCAGTGAGGTAGAGGCTACAGTGAGCCATGATTGCACCACTGCACCCCAGCCTGGGCAACAGAGTGAGACCCTGTCTCAAAAAAAAAGCATAAACATAAATAAAAGACATTCTTGGGACAATTAGGAAAATCTAATAAATATTTACTGAATATTAGAAAAAATTCTAGAATTGTTAATTTTCTTGGGTGTAATACTGATATTGTGGATATATATGTATGAATATTCTTTTTTTTACAGTATCCAAGGTAAAGTTTTAACATTGGGAGTGAAGAGTAATGATGATTGCAACTTATAAATAGATCAGCAAACATATATCCATACACACACAGAGATTTTAAAAAATGGCACACTGTTAAACAATTTTAACGGTTGTTAAACAAATATTTGAATTTCTTTAAACCTCCATGGAGTGTATTTATTGGAGTCTTTTGAGTGGTTTGTGTGTTTGAAAATTTTCATGATAAGAACTTGGGGAAAATCAGATAAATTTCTAATACATAGAAAGAGATGAAGAAGGAGATAAACATATGGAGTAATGTGTAAGTATAAGCAACCAGTGAGTCTCAAAAATATTTTGGGAGAAGATCTTTGGAAATGACTGAAGTTCCTTTGACTATGGCAATTTAGGCATCAAAAAATGTGACATTACTTATTAGTTAATTTTTGTTGAAGAAAATGTAGAAACTTAGATACTTAGACTAGAAGCATATATGCATAATTTTCAATATTTATTTTTGTAAGATCAATAATATGCCAATATTGTAAAATACAAAGGTAAATTTTTTAAAATTCAGAAATCACCCATCATTCCACAATTCTAATATAATGTTTCATTGTTCAGAGTTTCTTTCCAATTCTTTCTTATAAACATAAACAGAAAAATAGAAAATATAAAAAGACCCAAATGCATATTCTGGAACTGAAAAGTAAAATATCTGAAATTAAAAATTTGTGGAATGGGCTCAACAGCAGAATGGAGGTGCTAGAGGAAAGGCTATTGTTTTCTTATAACTTTCTTTAAAATTTGTGTGACTATTTAAAGTAAAAATTATAACCTGATCTGTGCGGTTTATAATGTTTGGAGAGGTAATGCATATGACAACCATAGCATATAGCATAGGGAGAAGATGAGGTCTAAAGGACTTTTATAATGCAAGATTTTTGCATTTTCTCTGTTTTATTACAATAAACATAGAGTTCAAGTCTTTATGTTGCTGCTTGATGCCATCTTCTGTCTCCTCCCTCTCCCTCAAGAAAAAATGATTATCCCAAACTTTGTATTTATTATTCGCTTATTTTTTCATAGCTTTACTACTTATGTATGATTGTAGAAATATTACTTTATATTTCTAAATATAGTATGTTTCTAATATTAATACACTTAGCTAGTGTGAATTTTTTGCTGCTGTATAAAATTCCATATGGATATATTGCTCTGTTTGCTCATAAATTAATTTTTTAGCTGATTATTTATTTTTAATTGACAAATACTGCATATATTTATGGGGTACAATGTAATGTTTTGATCTAAGTATACACTGAAAAAGATTCAATCAAACCAATTAATATTTCCATCACCTCACCAACTTATCTTTTTTTATAGTGAGGATGAGGAAAATCTATTTTATTCAGCAATTTTGAAATATACAATATGTTATTATTAACCAGGCAGTGCAGTAGATCACTAGGACCTGCTCCTCCAGTCTAACTTTATACACATCTTCCCTTTCTCCATTCCTACCCCTACTCCCCAGCCTCTGGTAACCACCTTTCTACTGTTTCTATGAGATCGACTTTTTTAGATTCCACAGATAAGTGAGATCATACAGTGTCTGTCTTTCTGTGCCTGGCTTATTTCACTTAGCATAAGATTCTCCAGTTTCATCTATGTCACAAATGACAGAATTTCTTTTTATTTTAAAGTTGCATAGTATTCCATTGCATGTAGGTATATACACCACATATTCATCTGTTCATTTGGTGGTGGACACTAGGTTGCTTCCATATCTTGGCTATCGTGCTGACATGAGTGCAGATATCTCTTTGACATACGGATTTCAGTCCCTTTAAATGTATACTCAGAAGTGGGATTGCTGGATCATATAGTAATGATATTTTTAATTTTTTGAGGAACACCCATAATATTTTCCAGAATGTCTGTACGGGTTAAATATCACTTATCTGAAAAAGCTTGGGACCAAAGGCATTTTGGACTTCTAATTTTGGAATATTTGCATACACATAATGAGATAGCTTGGGGATGAGACCCAATTCTAAACATGAAGTTCATTTATGTTTCATATACATATTATACACATAGCCTAGTGGTAATTTTATAGAGTATTTTAAATAATTTTGTGCGTGAAACAAAGTCTTCATTGTATATTGATTGTGACTTGTCACATAGGCCAGGTATGGAATTTTTTACTTCTGATGTCATTTTGGCACTCAGAAAGTTTCTGGAAAATTGTGGACCTACTCATAACAGCAGAGATGACTAGATATTGAGCAAGGATACCAAAGGTTAACATGGTTTGAAAGATCCAGCCATCCCTGAGAGATGAGAGAAGTACTCAGTCCTATCAGGAGTCAGCTTATCACGTAGAGTTATGTTCAAGTAACCCATCTCTCAGGAGGGTGCAAGGTTAGAGGTAACCAGGCCCATGCATGTTTGTGTCTTTCCACAATGGCAGGCTTTTACTAATGCTATTTCAATCACGAAAGCCACAAGCTACATTGAGTTCCTAAGGAGCCAATTCTCCTTAGTACCTCCCGTTCACTTGGCATGCCATGGGCACACAGGCTCAGGCCACTCCACAGGTCAGTCCATATTGCAAACATATCTAATAGTACATTTAATATGTAAACATTACATTCCACAACAAAGTAACATTTAATATCAAGAGGAAAAAGAAATAGGAGAAAAGGTTAACGAACTGGCCTATGGGGAGCAAAGAAGACAAAAGGAGCCCTGGTCTGGGCTGGGCAGTCCATCGGTCTCGCAAGGAGGAGTCTGAGGTTGCAGAACCTTCAGTGGCAGAAATCAAGTTCTTATCACAAGTGGCTGTAAGATGGTGTCAGTTAAGATGGCTGTTTCGAGCTGCTGAAAGCCTAATCTTTTATAGTCACAGAGTCCTCTGCTGAAAACAGATAGTGGAAGAGTGTGCTTGTTTCTGTCCTTATCTGATTGAATGTAGTCTTTATTTTTTTATTTGTGCGTTAAACGAAACATCTTATCCTTATTGGCAAAGTGCCCTATAAAATATAAAATGGAGTCTTTTTCTAAGATGGAGTTAGTTACGTTAAGGATGCTCGATACAGCCTCAAAAACAATGTAGGCACGGCAGTTCCTTTAAGACTTTCAAAAAGGGGAACTGTAACTTAGCAGAACATTTTTGTCTACAACATAATATAAATACATTTATTTCTGTTATTTGAACTTGGAATTTTTATTTTCTTCCTTTGAACATTCCTTATGTTTGTACTTTGGCTATTAGGTTCATATGTGCATTTGAAAAATTATTACCTGATTTGTGGTTTAGATCACTGGTCCCCAACCGTTTTGGCACCAGGGATGATTTTTGTGGAAGCAAAGTTTTCCACAGACCAGCGTGGGGAGGGTGGGTTGAGATGGTTCAAGTGCATTACATTTATTGTGCACTTTATTTCTATTATTGTTACATTGTAATATATAGTGAAATAATTATACAACTAACTCACCAGAACGTAGAATCAGTGGGAGCCCTGAGCTTGGTTTCCTGCAACTAGACAGTCCTATCTGGGGATGATGGGAGGCAATGACAGATCATCAGGCATTAGACTCTCATAAGGAGCTCACAACCTAGATCCCTCGCATGCACAGTTCACAATTGGGTTCGTGCTCCTGTGAGAATCTAATGCCCCCACTGATCTGGCAGGAGGTGAAGCTCAGGCAGTAATGTGAGTGATGGGAAGTGGCTGTAAATACAGATGAAGCTTTGCTCGCTTGCCCACCACTCATTTCCTGCTGTGCAGCCCGGTTCCTAATGGGCCATGGACCAGTACCAGCCCATGGTCTAGGGGTTGGCGACCCTTGGTTTAGGTAACATACAGGGAAATACATGACTAATTCTATATTTAAAATTTTTTATTTTTTTTTTCTAGAAAGGGTGCTTCATTGAAGAAGTCCAAGTGTTGCATAGAAACATAGTAAGGACTTTCCTGAAACTTCTTAAGTTTTATGTGCATGTAATATTTTCTTAACATTTCATGTAACTTTACTGTGATATTATTTGTAGCCTACATGTTTTTTATTCTTTTAGTTACTGTACCAGTCACTGTTTGAAATAGTAGAAATGTATGAAATAGGAAGTTAGGAAGTACAATATTTACTAACAAAAATCTCCTCTTCCTCCTCCTCTTCTTCTTCTTCTTTTTTTTTTTTTTTTTTTTTTTTTTTGCTAAATGGTGATAAAATTAGAAATCGTTGGGTAAGAGAGTAGAATGCCTCTGGCTGCTGCCTTGACTGCATAGCCTCAGGAGCCTCACTTGCTAAATCGAGGAAGTATTATTTTTCTCTCTGGGGAGTTTCTAAAGAGTTGTTTACAGTTCTTAATTTAATTTCTTTTTAAGTGCTTAAAATTAGTAGTTAGATTAATTGATCTTTCTATTCAGAGAGACTTTTGCTGCCAATGGCCAAAACAGGGGCCAGGAACGTAAAAAACAGAATGATGGACACTTGACTTTATTACCTCTCATGCCCTCCTTTATTTCACATATAAGCAACCTGGGTTTCAGAGAAGTGAAATCACTTGTCTAAATCAAAATTTTATCTGAAACTGGGACTGGAGGTAAGAGGAGTGTTAGTAAATATTTAAAAGTATACATGCATGAATGTATATTTATTCATATACATGTATGAATCTACATGTATATATATGTATGTCAGTGTCTCAGTGTAATCCTAGTAACAATTAGAAGTTGATATTTTCCATATTTTAATTGTATACTACTACTTAACTTTAACATAAAAAGTTTTAACATTTTAGGAACTCAATAAATTCTTCTGTAGGAGTTCCTTGTGTAAATGCTTTTATAAAAGTCAGGAGATTCATACTTTGGCTTTTCTAACTTACAGATTTGTAAAGTAAAAATATCACTTTTTGTCACTTCTCCATTAAAATATCATCCTGATAAACAATAAAATTTACCACATGTTTAGTTTGTCTGCAGGCTGGAGGTGGAATTTATGTTCTCCTATGGAAACTTTGGTTATGGATTTTCACATCAGGTTAGTTCCCCGCTTTTCAAAGGTTATTCTGTTGTAACCCTTCAGTCAGATCATCCTCTTCTGAGGCCCTATTTTAGTGTGATCAATTATTTAAAATAAATATTTTTAAAAGATGCTTCTTTACCTCCCGATCTTGGGGTATGTGAGCTTTTCTTCAGCCTAAAGAAAGATGAGACTTTACTATGATTTGTTTATACATTTTAAAGCAATGATATTTTATTTGACATGTCTTTATTATAAAACTTGATTTTAGGCTAGGCGTGGTGGCTCACACCCATAATCCCAACACTTTGGGAGGCCGGGCTGGGCGAATCACCTGAGGCTGGGAGTTCGAGACCAGCCTTTCCAACACGGCAAAACCCCATCTCTACTAAAAATACGAAAATTAGCTGGGCATGGTGGCAGGCACCTGTAATCCCAGCTACTCGGGAGACTGGAGCAGGAGAATCGCTTGAACCTGGGAGGCGGGAGTTGTAGTGAGCCGAGATCGTACCACAGCACTCCAGCCTGGGCGATAGAGTGAGACTCTGTCTCAAAAAAATAAAATAAAACTTGCTTTTATTTGTGTGTACACATACATATTGATGTAATTTAAGGTACCAATATTCAAGAAATCAGTGTAGATTTCTGCAAAAAATAGTTATTAAAAATTGAGTAATTGCCTGGCCTGATGGCTCACACCTGTAATCCTAGCTACTCTGGAGGCTGAAGCAGGAGGATCACATGAGTCAGCCTGGGCAACACAGTGAGATCCTGCTCTGGGAAAACAAAATGGAGTAATTGATCTAATTCAGATAATATTTTGTACTCATATGGTCCTTTCCTCCACAGTTATTTCAACATCTGATGTTATTTGAACTCTCCTTGATTCATCAAGAGAGTAATAAAACCCAAAGAAGATATCTTCCTAGTTTTGACTTCCTCCTTTAAATTCACTACCATAGGTCCACATTGCCACAGATACTTTTATGCACTAACCTATATCCTTTTCTTTCATTGTGTCCTTAGGCCAGATTCCTAGAAAGGAAATTCTTGTCCAAAACAATGACCTTTTCAAGTAATTGTTCCAGAAAGTTGTACCAATATATACTGTCATCAAATATTGAAAGAACTCTTAATATTCCTGGGTGTCATCAGCTTTGTGGTATTCAAAAATGCAGTCCTGTTAGTGCTGCTGTTGTGTAGGGGAAATGACCTTTATTTGCATATCATTTTTCACTTTCAGTTTTTCCTTTTTAAAGTTTTGGGTCTTTTTAAATTAGGAATTGAGAGTGAAGACATCAGCCTTATTAAACAAGTCTACCACTATGTCAACTGAGAAATCTCTGCAATATGTTTTAAAATTTTGCCTATATTATACTGATGTTTAATACATTTTGAATCAGAAGTAATATACAGATGAAAGCCACAAGGAACAAGCTTTTTTTCCCTTCTCTGCTTTGAATTTTTACTTTTTCTTCTGTTATTTTAAAAATTTCTTATCATAATTAGGCCTTATAGGGACCCCTAATTGTTTACTCTTTTTGTGACAGTTTTAGCATATGAGCACCAACTCCAGAGGTAGGTTTTGTGTCTGAACATAAGTATAATATGTAGTAATAGTCATTTTTAAGGAGAGGTATTCTTTTCAGATAAAACTGGGCAAGTGTTATTTTATGTAGGTGGAATCTACTAAAAACCAGGAACAAAGGAATTGTACGGAAAAAAATGGGATATATAATAAAAGTTCAAAATAAAAACTTGATTTCATATCTATGAATTTTTCAGTGATATGGTCCCCTACTTAACCTGTCGTGATACTGTAAACAGGGCACTACACTGGGGGCAGATAAAGCTACATTCAAGTCCTGACTTTTGCCTATTGTGTAGCCTTGAACAAATTACTGATCTTCAGTATCATCTGTAGAATATGCTTAGTTACTTACCATATAGGTTTATTGAGATGGTTAAATAAGATTAAAAGTATAATAAAATGCTTGGCCAATAGTTAGTACCCAATAAATGTTAATTTTTTCTTTCCTCTCTTAATTCCTTATTTCCTTACATGTCTCATTTAAGGCCTGTTTCATAGTCCTGGGTTATTCATAGCATTACGGTATTAATATGGTATGGCATTACAATTAGTGAGTTTTAATTGTAACTAAGCAGTGCTAAAATACACTTACATTTTTTTCAGTTAAAACCTCTTCAGAAAATTACTGAACCATCCATGTTTATGAATCCTGCACCACCTCCAGAAAGAACAGATCCCGTGACGTAAGTGTTTTAAGTCTCATTAATATGGTCAGATCATGTGACATTTAAACAATTTTAATCCATTTGGTGGAGCATTTTGGTGGAGTTCGTTTAAGAAGTCCCCAGGACATGGCCAAGATGGGGCAGACTCTGAGGTGCAGAGAGTAGTGAATTGTTTTGCTTAATAAGAGGGAGAAATTTTAAATTTCTGGGTGTAGCCCTGGATAGAGGAGTTGAGGATGTGTGGAGATAAAAGAAGAGAAGGAGTGCCAAGTTCATGGCTGAAGGAGGGAAGGGAGGAGTAGCTTAATAAGGAAAACAGGCCAAGGAGATACCCCTTTTGGGAAAAGAGGTGAGAGACTTAACATCAGACTGTCTGATAGTTATCAATTTTCTGCCCTGTAGTATAGTAATGTTACCCTTACCTCCACACCACTCCAACTGCTATAAAATCGTCTGTAAAAAGTCTATGGTAAAAAAAATGTCATTAGCAAACCAAAAGTAACTTAAAATATAGTATGCTAATCAATCTTGAAATTTCAACAATAAAAATAGATTATAGAAAAATGAGCACCTGAGAAAGAGATTTAATCTATAGTGTTATCCAAGAATAAGAAATGGAAAAAAGCTGAAATGGGATTGAGGGAATTAGGTATTGAATGGGAAATTGTGTTCTGAAGTGCTTATTTTCCTATAGTCTCACCAACACTGGATATTATCATTAAAATCCTTTATCTATTTGATATTGGTTATTTGTTGAAATAGTAAAGCTGAATTTTTTCTTATGTTTATTTGTTTTTCTTCTTCATACATTGAGTTAATAAACATTTATTGAATGTCTGCTATATCCCCAAGTCATGGCAGATACAAAGACATGTGAGGCCTTCTCCTTGCCCTTGATGCAAAGTAACATAAAAAATAATTACTATGATGGTGCAAATGGAATAAAAGCCCTTCAAGAGCCAAAAAAGAACTGTGAGACAGCCAAGGAGCTTCTAATTCTTGTTAGGGAAGTTGGGGAGGAAAGAATGATTAAGTAAAGCTCCACAAAAGAAAGTGCTTGGAGTGAGACTTGTAAAAGTGGTAGTAGTGCATCTGGCTGATTTTGGAGGAGTGATGGGACACATTCTCTTGATAGGGCACATAAATAAAAGCGGGGAGCCATAAGAGGCTCTCTTATGTTGGAGAACAGTCTTTAGTTGAGAGTGGCTAAGAGATGAGGAGCAAGGAGGAGAGCAACGAGGGATGAGCTAGAGTAGCTGGCAGGGGCAAGACACAGTGATTGAGAGTTCAGGCCCTAGAGCCAGACTGCATGGGCTCACATCCTATACGACCTTGGGCAAGTTACTTAGGCTCTTTATGCTTCATTTGTTGAATGGGATAAAAATTAAACTACCCAATTGAGTTACTATGATGATTAAATAAGTTACATGTAAAGTACTTAGAACATGGTAGAAAATAGCAAAATGCCTAATTAGTTGTTACCTATTTATAAAATTAATAAATATTTTTCGTTACCATCATCATCATTGTAGGTTTATGCTTCTCAAATGTGAGCAAATTTGACTCCTTTGGGTCCTCAGGAATATACTCCATATATATATTCTAAAAGAACTATTTGAGTTTTTAAATTTATACAGACAGAAATCTGGAGAATATGTATAGGGATGGATATTAAGGGCAGGGGATGATGGTGGAAGGAAAATAAAGTTGAATCAGGCTGAGTTTATTGACATGGACTTACTAAACAGAGATTATTTTTATTTATTTACTTTTTGGAGACAGGGTCTTGTTCTGTTGCCCAGGCAACAGATCACGGCTCACTGCAGCCTTGACCTCTTGAGGCTCAATCAATCCTCCCTCTTCAGCCTCCCAAGTAGCTGGAAATACAGGCATTCGTTACCACGTTTGACTAATTTTTGTATTTTTTGTAGAGACAGGGTTTTGCCATGTTGCCCAGGCTGGTCACGAACTCCCGCGCTCAAGCAATCCACCCACTTCAGACTTGGAAAGTGTTGGGATTGCAGGTGTGAGCCACCGCAGCTGGCCTAAGCAGAGATTTTTGCATTTAATGCTGCAGCTTGGGGAATTAGAAAGGGCTCTCATAGCTTGTTTAGTTGAATGACTGAAAAAGGAACCAAAAGATGGCTCACAGTGAATTAGTTAGAAATGCTCGATTAATGTAGAGGAAGGGTTTTAGAGGTTCAGAGAAATTATGTTAGAGTGGACTTGCCATTTAAGATCGACTCACCCATCCTGGGAGGGTCCAAAAGACACACGTTTTACCATGACTATGAGAAATGAGTTTGTGAAGGGTACCCTGGCATCCTTGAAGAGCCCTGTGATTGCTCTTCCCTGTGGGCTAGACTTTACAGTGGCACCTGCAGTCACTGAACTGGGAAACTTAATGCAGTGGGAGTAATTGGGTCCCAGGGTGGCAGGAACCAAGTGAAGACATTCAACTGCCAAAGGCAAGGTGGGTATGGTTACCATAATGGACAGTAGAATCAAGTAAGCAATAAGAATAGTCTTAGGGCCGGGTGCGGTGGCTCAAGCCTGTCATCCCAGCACTTTGGGAGGCCGAGACGGGCAGATCACGAG
>NW_012116266.1:7531009-7545429 GCF_000951035.1 Colobus angolensis palliatus
TCTGATCCTGTGTTTCTAGACATGAATAGATAGGAAGCCTACTGAATTCTAACCTGATCCCTGATCTGTATAAGCAGAAAAGTTCTATGTTGAGGGAACAAAAGTCTAACCTGCATCATAAAAACAGAGTCATGACCTCTCAATCAATTCCCAGATTTGATCTACTTTATAGACTCAGAACTCCTTTAATGAAAGGGAGGTTGGGTGACCTCAAGAAAGGACCCTAGTATACTTCCAAAAATGTATGCCGTTAGTATTTCTCCCAGTCTTCCCCAAAGGAACCTGTGGCCTTTTATCATGGTAATTGTGCACTAGAGAGAAGGGAACAATCAGGACTTTTGGGGACTACTAGACACTGTCTCTGAACTAACACTAATTCCAGAAGACTCTGAATGTAACTGTGGTCCATCAATCAGAGTAAGGACTTATGGAGCTCAAGTGATCAATAGAGTTTTGGCTAAGGTCCATCTCACAGTTGGCTCTGTGAGTCCCTGAACATATCCAGTAGTTATTTCCCTTTTTCTAGAATGCATAATTGGAATAGATATTCTCAGTAACTGGCAGAATCATTGGTTTCCTGATCTGTTGATTGAAGGCTATTATGTTGGGAGAGGCCAAGAAGAAGCCATAGAACTCCCTCCATCTATGAAAGTAGTAAACCGAAAGCAATACTGCATGGAGGAATTGCAGAGATTAGTGTCACCATCAAGGACCTGAAAAACACAGGAATGGTGATTTCCACCACATCTCCATTTAACTCCTATATTTGACCTGTGAAGAAGACAGATGAAGAAGACAGTGGATTCTTGTGAGCTTAGCCAAGTTACAACTTCAATTGCAACTGCTACACCACTTGTGGTTTCATTGTTTGAGCAAATTAACATATCCCCTGGTATCTAGAGTGCAGCTACAGATCTGGCAAATGCTTATTTCTCCATGCCTGTTAATAAAGACCATCAGGAGCAGTTTGCTTTTGGCTGGCAAGGTGAGCAATACACCTTCACTGTCCTAACTTAGGAGTATATCAGCTCTCTAGCCCTACATTACAATTTAGTTTCCAGGGATCTTGATTGCCTTTTTCTTCCACAAAATAGCAGACTGGTCCATTTAATTGATGATGTGCTGATTGGAGCCGGTGAGCAAGAAGTATCAACTACTCTAGACTTATTGATAAAACATCTTTGTGTCAGAGAGTGGGAAATAAATATGACAAAAATTCAAGGGCCTTCTACCTCAGTGAAATTTCTAGGGGTCCATGGTATGGGTGGTGATATCCTGTACACAGTGAAGGATGAGTTGTTGCATCTGGCTTCTCCTGCAACAAAAAAGAGATACAACACCTGGAGAAATAACCACAGGTGGGCCTCTTTGGATTTTGGAGGTAATCTGTTCCTACTTTGGGTGTGTTATTCTGGACCACTTACTGGATGACTCAAAAAGCTACTAGTTTTGAGTGGGACCCAGAACAAGAGAAGGCTCTGCAACAGGTCCAGGCTGCCATGCAAGCTGCTCTGCCATTTGGGTCATATCATGCAACAGATCTAATGACATGTTAGTGGCAGCCATAAGGTACCTAACTGTTGGTCAAAAATTGTTCTGAGAGGAGGGTGTTTTTGATGAGATTCACTTTTAAACTGGCACACTGAGGAAAGCAGGTTGCTCTCCCTAGTGTGGGTGGGCCTCATCCAATAAGTTGAATGAAACAAAAAGATTGACTCACCCTGGGGTAAGAGAGAATTCCTCCTGCCTGTCTTTGAACTGGAACATTAACTTTTCCCTGCCCTTGGACTCAAACTGAAACATCAGCTCTTCTGGATCTGATCTCCAGCCTACCAGCCTTTGGACTGGCGCTACACTATTGGCTCTCCTGGTTCTCAGGCCTTTGAATTCAGTCTAAAATTATACCTTTGGCTCTCCTGGGTCTCCAGCTTGCTGATTAACTCTGCAGATCTTGGGACTTATCAGCCTCCATAATCACATGAGCCAATTGCTTATCATAAATATATTTATGTATATATACATCCTATTGGTTCTATTTTTATGGACAACCCTAATATAATGGAACAGAGGAACAAACTGCTATGTAAAGTATTTAGAATATTTAGCTATATCTCCTGTAATTAGGAAGTGACTGATTGGAGATGGAAGATGACAGCAGGGGAAAGGAGGAAAAAAGATGTTCACATTTAGGGACCATTGGCTATACATTTGGTGCTGTTATTTCCTGAACCAGGGAACACTTAGGAAAGAGCATATTTGGAGAAGGGGAAAATGGTGAGTTCTGTTTTGGACATGTTGAGTTTAAGGTGCTCACTACTATGCATAGTATAGAATAGAGTTTAAGAATCTAAACTTTATTGTCAAAGAGACTGTATTCAAATGTTAGCTTTGCCACTTACCAGCTGTAAGACCTTGGGAGGAGTTGTTTAATCTCTCTAATACTAGCTTTCTTATATATGAAATAGGATCTAATAACTCTCATCTGATGGGCTTGCTGTGAAAAGTGAATGAGGTAATATACATAGCCATATGAACATTGTACCTAGCACAAAATACATTCCAAAAAATTAACAGATTTTAAAAATAAATATTAAACTAGTTCAACCATTGTGGAAGACAGTGTGGCAATTCCTCAAGGATCTAGAACTAGAAATACCATTTGACCCAGCCATCCAATTACTGGGTATATACCCAAAGGATTATAAATCATGCTGCTATAAAGACACATGCACATGTATGTTTATTGTGGCACTATTCACAATAGCAAAGATGTGGAACCAACCCAGATGTGCATCAATGATAGACTGGACTAAGAAAACGTGGCACATATACACCATGGAATACTATGCAGCCGTAAAAAAGGATGAGTTCCTGTCCTTTGTAGGGACATGGATGAAGCTGGAAACCATCATTCTGAGCAAACTATTGCAAGGACAGAAAACCAAACACCGCATGTTCTCACTCATAGGTGGGAATTGAACAATGAGAATACTTGGGCACAGGATGGGGAACATCACACACCGGGGCCTGTTGTGGGATGGGGGGAAGGGGGAAGGGATAGCATTAGGAAAAATACCTAATGTAAATGACGAGTTAATGGGTGCAGCACACCAGCATGACACTTGTATACATATGTAACAAACCTGCGCATTGTGCACATGTACCCTAGAACTTAAAGTATAATTTAAAAAAAAGAAATTGAAAAAAAAAAGAGATAGAAATTTGGGTCTAAAGATTTGGAGAGATGTCTGGGCTCAGATACTTTGTACTTCTCATTAGAATTTCAGGCCCTTCTGTCCTTTTCCATCCCTGCTGCCTATGATCTGAGTTTAGTAGTAAGGATAATCAAGAGAGCGCTTACTTCTGGCTCTTGGCTTTTTTCCTAGCTCTGGCCTTCTATGGCCCAAGGTGGCTAGGTGAGCAAAAAGTGTAAAGGAGGGAAGGGTTCAAAAGTAATAGCCACCACTGATTTTGGAAGTGGACTTTTGTATAATTTCAGTATTTCACTGTATTATTATTTTGCAGAAAAGTTATTACACCACAGACAGTAGAATATCCAGCATTCTTATCCCCAGACCTGAATGTTACTGTTGGGACTCCAGCTGTGCAATCCTCCGACCAGACATCTGTAGTGCGACTTGAAAAACTTCAGCAACAACCCCGGGAAAGGTAAAAAAAAAAAAAAAATCAAAAGAGCTCAAAATTTTCATCTTAGGTGTTGTTTGTATAATACATTAATTTCTCGCTTTGAGACATAGGCTTGCTATAGGCTCAGAAACTTTCATTGTGGTGCTGTTGTTTCATTGGTTCAGAGATTATTTCTGATTTTTACTTGTCAATTTAGGTATCTTGTTTGAAAAAGTGTTATGCCAAAGAAAGAGGTGAAAACTCCCTTTATTTTTATTTTTTGAAGCAGAGTCTCACTCTGTCACCCAGCTTGGCCCAGATTGGAGTGTTGGAGTGTAGTGGCACGATTATGCTCACTGCAGCCCCGAATTCCTGGCCTCAAGCAATCTTCCTGCCTCAGCCTCCCGAGAAGCAGGGACTATAGACACGTCACACTACCACCACACCTGGCTATTTTTTTTTTTTTTTTGAGACGAGGTCTTGCTATGTTGACCAGTCTGGTCTGGAACTCCTGACCTCAAGTGATCCTCCAGTCTCAGCCTCCCAAAGTGCTGGGATTACATTGTGCCTAGCTGAGGTGAAAACTCATTTATGAGGGATAAAGCATAATTCTTGCCATCTCCTCATTTACCAATGTATTTCATAGGTCTCCTGCTTTTTTTTTCTGTATTTCTTGTCCTTTGTTTGCTATGCTTCAGTCTAGGTATTTTCTTCTGACTTATATTCTAGTTCACAAGTTCTTTCTTGTTTCCATTCTGCCATTAAATGAATTGAATTCTTAATCTCAGTTATTTTATTTCTCAACTATGGAATTTCCCTTCATTTTTGTAGTTTCTATTTATCTGCCAAAATCCACAGCCTTGTCTTTTAATTCTTTGGACATATGTATTATTATTGTCTTGGTCAGCTCAGGCTGCTATAACAAATACCATAGACTGAATGGTTTAAACAACAGACTTTTATTTATTTCATTTCTGAGGCTGGGACATCCAAGATCAAGGTGCCAGCTGATTTGATCCCTGCTGAGGGCTCTCTTGTTGGTTTGCAAATTGCCTTCTGTTTACCATATCTTCACACTGTGGAGGGAGATCATCTCTCTCATGTCTCTCACCGTAAGAGTACAAATCCCATTCATGAGGGCTCTACCCTCATGACCCAGTTACCTCCCAAAGGCCCTACCTCCAATTAGTATCACATAAGGGATTAGGATTTCAACATACGAATTTTGGGGTATGTACACTTTTCAGTTTATAGCAATCATTGCTATTTTAAAATCTAAGTCTGACCATTTCATTATCTGGATCTTCTGGGAGTCTATTTAAATTATTGGGTTTTTCTCTTAGTTTTCAGTCAGTTCTTATATTCTCACATGCCTAGTTGTTTTGATTGAGTGCCAGACATTGTATTTGAAAATTTATAGAACTGTTTTGAGGATCTTAATTTTAATTACATATTCCTACAGAGAAGGTATACGTTTGTATCTGGCAACCAGCTGGGCTAGGAGCACTAACAATCCCAGATCACTTTAATTCAATTAAGACTGAAATTGAAATGATTTGAAGCTGGGCTTTAGTTCCTGTGAGGGGTGTTAGTCTGTTTGTGGTTTATTCTTACTCCTAGTGTCAGGCCTGGGACTAGTGTGAGGCACATGAAGCAACTAGGTCATAACATTTAAAGAGACAGTCATTATCTTAAAGCCTTTTGGGGTCCCAACTCGGTGTTTACCAGGACTTCTCATCCCAACAAGCCCTGGTCTCTGGTTTTTGTTCTGACATCCTTATGTCTATCTCAAAGCTCTGCTCAGCTTTTTAACTTCTTGGCCATCTCAAGGCATAAATGCTTTGAAGGAAAAATGGCACCAAATGATGGGCTCCATGTCTCTGGACTTCCTTTCTGTCTGGAATCTTTGGTATGTAAATCCTTGCTGTCTTTATAACTCAGTGATTCTTTCCAACACAATTTAGACAATGTTTTGTCCAGAATTTATAGTTGTGTGGTGAGATGATTGGTCTGAAATAACCTAGTTCAGAATCACAGTAATCACTTTAAAGATCATTGTATCTTTTCTGAAAGAACATAGAGTATAATAAGTAGAGACATAACAAAGCAAAACAAATAAATTATAAATTAAGAAATCAACTATGAAGGTATCAAAAAGATAGTGGAAAAAAAAGGAGGTGACTGATTTTTATAAGAATTGTTAGAGAAGGGGTTGGGCGCGGTGGCTCATGCCTGTAATCCCAGTACTTTGGGAGGTCACGATGGGTGGATCACAAGGTCAGAAGATCGAGACCATCCTGGCTAACATGGTGAAACCCCATCTCTACTAAAAATACAAAAAATTAGCCGGTCGTGGTGGCGCACACCTGTAGTCCCAGCTACTCGGAAGGCTGAGGGAGGAGAATCACTTGAACCCAGGAGGCAGAGGTTTCAGTGAGCAGAGATCGTGCCACTGCATTCTAGCCTGGGAGACAGTGCGAGATTCCATCTCAAAAAAAAAAAAAAAATTATAGAAGATATTTGAGGTAACATTAAAGAAAAGGAGTCAGCATACCAAATATCCAGGGGTAGAGAATTACTGTAAGAATATGTATGAAAGCTCTAAGATAAGAAGAGATTATGCCTAGAAAAAGATGGCAGCCATTGAAATGAAGCAAAAAGCAAGGGGGAAAGTGGCTTAAGACAAGATAGGTCGAGACCAGATTATTCAGAGCCTTATAGACCATAATTTGAATTTTATTCTAAGAAAAATAGGAAGCCAATGTAGGTGTTTTATATTATTTTCCTTTTTCTTTTCTTTCTTTCTTTCTTTCTTTTTTTTTTTTTTTTTGAGATGGAGTCTCACTCTGTCACCCAGGCTGGAGTGCAGTGGCGCGATCCCGGCCCACTGCAACCCCCGCCTCCCGAGTTCAAGAGATTATCCTGCCTCAGCCTCCTGAGCAGCCAGGACCACAGGTGTGTGCCACCAAGCCCGGCTAATCTTTTTGTACTTTTAGCAGAGATGGGGTCTCACCACGTTGGCCAGGCTGGTCCCAAACTTCTGACCTCAAATGATCCACCCGCCTCGACCTCCCAAAATGCTGGGATTACAGGCGTGAGTCACCGTGCCCAGCCTATATTATCTTTTAAATATAATATTTGATCCAAAATAGCAATCCATAATACTAATGTAAATTATGTATAAAATAATATAATGATACCAACCAGTACTCAACCTAACCTAAAATCTAAAACATGATGGATAATTTGTATCTACTTATGGGCTTCTCTCCTATCTCATCCTCCTGCCTATTTCCCAGAAGTTGACTACTTCAATGAGTTTTTATTTTTTGCCTTTTGAAAATTAAATTGTATCTTTAAAAAATACAAATTTAAAAAATTTTTTAAAAAATCATATATGTAGGATGCTTAAATAATATATTATTTGATTTTGCTTACATCACCCACTGTTATGTTTCTAAGACTCATCTATGCTGTTTTATGGCACTCCATTTGGTGAATATACTGCAATTTTCATTTGTTTACTAATGGTCATTAGGTATATTCTCTTTTTATTGCTGCATAACAAATTGTCACAAACTTAGTTGTTTAAAACAGTATCTATTTATTTTCTCACAGTAAGTCAGAAGTCTGGGCAGAGTGTAACTGAATTTACGAGGCTGGCCGGGCGTGGTGTGTCTTGCCTCTAATTCCAGCACTTTGGGAGGCCAAGGCAGGCCGATCATGAGGTCAGGTGTTCGAGACCAACCCGGCCGACACGGTGAAAACCCGTCTCTACTAAAAATTCAAAAATCAGCCAGGCGTGGTGGTGGGCACCTGCAATCCCAGCCACTCAGGAGCCCGAGGCAGGAGAATCATTGGAACCCGGGAGGCGGAGGTTGCAGTGAGCCGAGACCACGCCACCGCACCCCAGCCTGGGTGACAGAGCAAGACTCCATGTCAAAAAAAAAAAAAAAAAAAGAGGTATTGGCCAGTGCGTTCTTATTTAGAGGGGTTCTCTTCCAAGTTTGTTCAGGCTGTTTGAAGAATTCAGTTTCTTGTGATTATAGGAGCTTCTCTTCTTCTGGAACTCCCATAATGTGATAATTTGTTTCTTTAGCTGTGTCCTGAAAGTCCTGTAGCCTTTCTTCACTCTATTCTTTTTCACCTGCCTGTATTATTTCAATAGACCTGCCTTTAAGTTCAGAAATTATTTCTTCTGTGTGGTCTGGTCTCAATTGTACATTTCATTATTATTTTTTTTTTTTCTTTTTGAGACAGAGTCTTGCTCTGTTGCCCAGACTGGAGTGTAGTGGCACTATCTCGGCTCACTACAATCTCCACCTCCTGGGTTCAAGCAGTTCTCATGCCTCAGCCTCCGAGTAGCTAGAATTACAGACGTGAGCCACCAAGCCTAATTTTTGTATTTTTAGTAGAGACAGGGTTTCACCTTATTGGCCAGCGTGGTCTTGAACTCCTGATCTCAAGTGATCTACTCACTTTGGCCTCCCGAAGTGCTGGGATTACAGGTGTGAGCCACTATAGCTGGTCCACAGTTTTACATTTTATTTCAGTCATCGAATTCTTCAGCTCTAGGATATCCGTTTGGTTCTTTTTATATCTATTTATTTGTTGAAATTCTCATTTAAATCATGAATTGTTTTCCTGATTTAATTGTCTATCTGTATTCTCTTATATCTGAGTTTCCTTAAGATCATTATTTTGAATTTTTTTCTGACATTTCATGTGTTTCCTTATGATTGGGGTCTGTTACTGGAGAATTATTGTTTTTATTGAAGGTGACGTTTCCTTGCTTTTTCCTAATTCATGTGTCCCTACATTGATTTCTGTGTATCTGATGGAAAAGTCACCTCTTTCAATCGTATGTAGTAGATTTCCCAGGGAAATATTTGTATGAATATTGTATGACATCTTGGGATATCAGATTGGTGGGGCACATTGGCCCAGTTCTAGGTAGATCCAGTAGTTTAGTCTTCATATAGTTTTTCAGCTATAATCTATAGTAGTGGTATTTGCAAGTTTCTCAGTAGCCTAGGCTGAGAGAGTCTATAGAGATGGTGGTGTGACTTTGTCAGGGATGGTCTCACTGGGCTGTTTCTTAAATGGGTGGCATGCAG
The DNA here is from genome assembly GCF_000951035.1 of Colobus angolensis palliatus. Lineage (NCBI taxonomy): Eukaryota > Metazoa > Chordata > Mammalia > Primates > Cercopithecidae > Colobus > Colobus angolensis. Next base: position 7,539,754 of record NW_012116266.1, read on the forward strand.
TGGCTTGTCTGGCCTGGGAATATGCCTGCCCAGAGCAACTTGTGGGGCTGTTTCTTAGGCCTCAGATGTGGGCACATAGCTCTTCAGCTGGCCTGGAGTCCTGTCTGCTAGGGGCAGCCTGTAGGGATATTTCTTGGGCCTGAGATATGGGTGCACAGCTGCTTTGCTGGCCTGGTGATGTTTTTGCTGGGGGCTGCCCACAGGGCGGTTTCACAGATCTGGGATTCAGGTGCAAAGCTGCTCAGGGGCGTGGCCACTGGAGGTAGCCTGAGGAGCTGTTTCTCAGGTCCTGAACATGGGCTCTTGGCTACTTGCCCAGCCTGGGGATATGCCTGTCAGGGGCAGCCTGCAGGATGGTTTCTCTGGCCCTGGAATTTAATCTGTTTTTAGGCCTAATGATGGAACAGCTTATGGATGTAATACCTCTTTGAATGAGATGAATATGAAAATTGATATGTCCATAAGTAGGGCTACTCGAATTATCAAATTCTAGTGGTCATAGATCTCCTGGTTTAAGGTCTGTTGTAGGGATTATATAAGAATCAAACTTCAGGTCTTCGTAGTCTGTATATTTATACCTAAATATCATTGCTAGTCTATGGTTTTTCAAGTTAGAGAAGAGATACTCATTTTACCTATCATGTATAGGATTCATAAAGACAGTAAAGTAATTAGGATTAAAATGATAGTGAGTAAGATAATTAATACTGTTTCTACTTCTTAAGCATCTATTTTGTGTGGGTTAGTTTAGTTGTTAGTATTAGTGAAATAACATAAAGGACTAAAGAGCTAATTAAGAAAATGGTTATTACAGTGTGATTGTGTAAGTGTAGTTCTTCTATAATAGATGATGCTGCATCTTGAAAGCCTGACTGGAATAGGTATACCACAAAGATATAAAGAATTTTAACTTGTAAATTAACTTTGACAAAGTTATGTAACATTTTTACTAGTATCTTGCTTGTTGAAAAAGTCATAATGGTTATGAGGCTAGCCTGAAACTAGTTATAGGGGGTTTGACTCCTTGCTTTCTTATTTTTAGCTTCTATGTACGTGGGCTTTTTGATTGTATAATATGGTTATGGGTGGCCATGAAATCATTTGAGATTTTTAGATGAAAGTTCCACTACTGAGACTTCCCATTTTGAAGTGAAGCCTTCTCAGATTATGAAAATTATTAATATTACTGTTATTAATTAAATAAATGAGCCTATTGATGAAATGGTGTTTCATGTTGTATATACATTAGGGCAGTGACCTATAGTGGACCAGAAGTGTAAGGTTTTACACTTTAGTTTCTGAAAAAAATATTTAAAATATTATTTTGAACTCATAGATTTAAACATTTGATAGGCTGCAATCCATTGCAATCCATTGCAGGTTTTAATCTTTGTTAAAGTGTGTTGGTCTATTTTATGTGAAATTAATTTGTCTGAATTTTTTGCAGGAGAATTGGCTTAGAAAACTCTTCTAGCTTCACAGATTCACACTTCTGATGTTTTCATTTGGGGTGTGTGTGTGTGTGTGTGTGTGTGTGTGTGTGTGTGTGTGTGTGTGTGTGTAGTATAATGGAATGCTTTTTAAGATTTCCTAGGGTCCTGTCCTGGAAGAGATACTTGGCTGGTCAGTTTTGAGCGTTCATAGTGGTTAGGCTGCTCCGGGCCCTTTAGATCTTACCATGAATCTCGAAATGAGAAAAACCCTCCCAGTTTCAACTGCTATTCTCAAATTGTCTCTGCACACTACCAGATTTTTGTACTAAAACCATATTTTATTTATAATGTTCACATCTATATTCATGAATGAGATTAGACTGTAATTTTTCTTTTTCTTAATGTCTTTGTCAGGTTTTATTGTCAAGGCCATTATGTCCTCATGAAATGAATTGGGAAACATTCTCTGTCTTCCATTTAATCCTTGTTAATTATATCTTTAAGTTATTCAAGCTTTTTGAAGTTTCTTGGATTAGAAGATACATCCTTTTTTCACTTGTTTTATTGTGGAAGATATTGTATATGTATTGAATAATTATATATATATAATCCTTTTTTTCACTTACTTTGTTGTGGAAGATATTGTATATGTATTGAATATTTATATATATAATATATATATAGTGTTATGGACTGAATGTGTGTCCCCTCAAATTCATATGTTAAAATCCTAATCCCCAATGTGATGTTATTTGGAGGCATTGCCTTTGGAAGATAATTAGGGTTAGATTAGGTCATGAGGGTAGGACTGTTATAATGATGGGATTAATGCCCTTATAAAAAGAGAAAGAGACACAAGATCCATCTCTTTCCACCATGTGAGGATATAAGAAGGCCATCTGCAAACAAGGAAGACTACTCTCACCAGACACTGGATCTGCCAGCACCTTGATCTTGGACTTTCTGACCTCTAGAACTGTGAGAAATAAATGTCTATTGTTTGGGGGAGGGATAGCATTAGGAGAAATACCTAATGTAAATGATGGGTTGATGGGTGCAGCAAACCAGTGTCACACATGTATACCTATGTATCAAACCTGCACATTGTGCACAAGTACCCTAGAACTTAAAGTATATTTTTAAAAAGTCTATTGTTTAAGTCACCCAGTCTGTTGTATTCTGTTATAGCAGCTCAAACTGACTAAGACTTTTGGTTTAAATACTAAGAGTAATATATATTGAATAATTTCTATAACATGTATATATAGCCTAAATAATGATGATAAGCCCATTATGTACATATTTATGATTCAGGTTAATAAATACACCACCAGTAATATCAGAAATATGTTTTGTGTACCCTTCTGAGATTACATCCCTCTCCTTAACTGTCCCCATGTAACTAGTACCTTGATTTTTGTTGTAATCATTCCCTTTCCTTTGACTGTATCCCTAGACAATATATTGTTGGTTTGTCTCTTTTAAAACATTTTATAAATGGATCACATTGCATGTATTCTTCTGTGAATCATACCATATATATTCTTCTGTCACTTGCTTTTTTCATTCATAACTGATTTCTTTAGGCTGGAAAAGATGAAAAAAGAATATAGAAATCTGAATACATGGATAGACAAAGCTAACTATTTAGAAAGCATTCTAATGCCAAAATTGGAACATAAGGATACTGAGGTAATTGACATAATACATTCTCCTATTTACAGCTTTTAATACTTTTTATTAAGAATGGGATTATGATAATTAAAAGTGATGATCAATTTTTTTGTCCTTGATATAATAAAATACTTTTCATGGTTCAGGTACTTACCTGATTTGATAATGTGCCATTCAATGAATATTTATTGATAATTTGTAAGGTTTAATAGTTATTGATAATTTATAAGGATATAATTCATATACCATACAAATGACCCATTTATAGAACTCAGTGACCTTTAGTATATTCACTGAGTTGTGATATGTGTGATATGTGATATGTTTAGTATATTCACTGAGTTGTGAGGTGTGATAATTAGTATATTCACTGAGTTGTGTATCCATCACCACAGTCAATTTTAGAACATTTTTATCACCTGCAAAAGCAACCCCATACCCTTTAGCCAACACCTCCCAATTTTTCCATCCCCTCCACTAGCCCTACGCAGCAATTAGTCAACTTTCTAACTATATAACTTTAGCCTATTCTAGACATTTCATATAAATGGAATCATATAATATGTTGTCCTTTGTGATTTGCCTCTTTTGCCTGCCATGTTTTTAAGTTTCACCCCTGTTGTAGCATGTACCAATACTTCATTTTTTTCTCTCTCCAGATAACATTCCATTATTTGGATATTCCACATTTTGTTTATGCATTCATCAGCTGATGGGCATTTAGGTTATTTCTATTTAAAAGCTATTATGAATAATGCTGCTATGAACATTTATGTGCAAGTGTATGTGTGAACAAATGTTTTCAATTCTCTTGGGTATATATAAAGGAGTGGAAGCTGGATTGTGTAATAATGCCCTGTTTAGATTTATGAGGAGCTTCCAAACTGTTTTCCACTGCAGCTGCAACATCGTACATTCCAACCAGCAATGTATGAAGGATCAAAATCTTCATCTACCCTTTTTAACTTTTAAAAATTATTATTATACCTGTCCTAGTGGGTTTGAAGTGGTATCTCATTGTGGGTTTGATTTGCATTTCTCTAATGACTAATCATGTGAACATCTTTTCATGTGTTTACTGGACATTCGTATATCTTCCTCGGATAAAATTTATTCAAATCCTTTGCCAGTTTTAAAATTGAGTTATTTTTCTTTTTATTGTTAAGTTGTAAGAGTTCTTTGCATTTTCTGGACATTAAACCCTTATCAGAAATGTGAGTAAGGTTTAATATTTAGAAATACACTCTAACCTATACATGTTGACTTGGAAGTAAAGGATTATAGCTCTCTCAATGGATGGATAAAACATTGACTATGATCACAGTCTCAAATGGTAGTTATAACATATTGATATTTTCATGTTTTTTAATGCCTCTGTGATAAATGGGCAGAGTTCTGCTGCTGTTGGATAAACTGATTAGTATTTACCAATACACTATTCATATTTTGGAGACACTTTGGAGGACTTTTTATTAAAGGGACTAAGAACTTAGGGTTCTTATTAAAAGATCAGTATTTTTTAAGTGCGCACTGATCACTTTACCTTATAATTCTCCTTAGAATTTTGTAAAGAGACACATCACTTTTAAGTTATAGGCCAAAATGTATTCTAATAAAAAAGGTAATCTGTTTCCTGGGGGTATCTTCTCATACCCCCTGAAGTTACAATATTATGTAATTTATCTTGTAATATTTATCTCCTACATCCATCATTCAAATACTCCATCCATTCTTGGATACCCTTTCTTTGGAACATCAACTCCTGGTCAGAGTATGCGGCTCCTTAAAATAGTGCTGTTTGAATTGCTTTTCTCACAAACCTATCTCCTTCTTGTCTTCTGTAAATTTGGGTGTGGAGGAAGGTGTATTGTATTAAAGTGGTTATGAAGGCAGAGGAAAATGTTTTAGTTCTTCAAATATTTTCCCCAATATATTTTCTTTCTTTTTTCTTTTTTTTTTTTGCTTCTAGGAAACTAATGTGGATGAGGCATCTGAAAACCTGAAAAGTGATCAATCTGAAGAGGAGCTTGAAAATGTTGCAGGAGTAGGTAAGAAACTAATTTGATTTTTTTATTATTAAGATAATTGAAATCAAAGTGATTATATCACAAAAAGACAATTAATAATTTGCTTTAAGTAGATTTCTTTTTTGTTAGGAAATAAATATGCATTTCACTGTAGTTTTGGCATATGGTAGGTGTGATAATTTTAAAGAACAGTGTTAGACCCTATTAAGAATATTAAAAAGTTTTAAGGTCGGGCACAGTGGCTCACGCCTGTAATCCCAGCACTTTGGGAGGCTGAGGCAGGTGGATCATGAAGTCAGGAGTTCAAGACCAGCCTGGCCAAGATGGTGAAACCCTGTCTCTACTGAAAATACAAAACATTAGCCTGGCACGGTGGCAGGCGCCTGTAATCCCAGCTACTTGGGAGGCTGAGGCAGGAGAATCACTTGAACTCGGAGGGCGGAGGTTGCAGTGAGCCGAGATCTCGTCACAGCACCCCAGCCTGGGTGACAGAGTGAGACTCCATCTCAAAAAAAAAAAAAAAAAAAAAAAAAAAAAAAAAA
>NW_012116266.1:7545479-7574102 GCF_000951035.1 Colobus angolensis palliatus
AAAAAAAAAAAAAAAAAAAAAAAAAAAAAGAAGTTTTAATGCTGCTTTATTTTATTTTTAAATATTATTGTTATTATCATCTGAGACAGGGTCTAGTTCTGCCACTCAGCCTGGAGTACAGTCGCACAACCACAGCTCACTGCAGCCTTAATCTCCCGGATTCAACCAGTCTTCCCACCTTAGCCTCCCAAGTAGCTGACACTACAGGCACATGCCACTATGCCTAGCTAATTTTTGTATTTTTTTTTTTGTAGAGACAGGATTTTGCCATTTTGCCCAGACTGGTCTCAAACTCTTGAGCTCAAGCAATCTTCCTGCCTTGAATTCCCAAAGTGCTTGGATTACATGCATAAGCCACCATGCTTGGCCAATGCTCTTTTACTTTTTTAAGGATGAGAAAAAAGTTAAAATATTAACTATGACCTGTGAAAAGGCATTTTTATTAGACATTGCGAACAATAGAGCTATTGGTCTCTTTTATGTAGAGGAGTGTGTTTATGCAGAGGAGTGTGTGTGTGTGTGTGTGTGTGTGTGTGAAAAAGTGTGGCAGAGGAAGAAGGAGAGGAAATTAGATTAGCGTTACATTTGAGAATTTATCCTAAAGTATCAGTAAGAGATTTAATAAATGGACTGTTGATGCTGTCTTTTAAAAATCTCTTAAATTCACTAAGAAAGCAAGTTAAATTATAGTACTACACTTTAAAATACATAATAATATAACGTAAAGTCTTGGATTCTGCAGGTATGGAATGGAATAATGACTTACTGTTATAAGACTTTTGTCACACATTAATTGTCTCTTTCGTCTCCACTTCTAATTCTCTGGCTATATCAGGCTTTTGAAAGATTCATTTCCTAACTTCTAGGAATCTACCAGCCTAGCAGAGATACTACCTCTTTAGCTAACTCTTTACCTGAAATATTCAAGTTTTAGATATAGGATAATCATAGTTCCTCTCTTCAATATCACTGGAAGAATGGAGGGTAACTTTTTCAGTCACTGGTGATAGCTATCTTTTTTTCTTTTACTTTTTTTTCCACTTACTCAAAGATTGGTTGCATATATATTTACAATGGTTATATCCTCTTGATGTTTTGATCCTTTATCATCATATAATGCCATTTTTGCATCTTTTTACAGTTTTTGACTTGAAGTCTATTTTTTATGTGAATATGGCCACTCCTGCTCTTTTTAGGTTTCCATTTTCATGGAATATCTTTTTCCATTCCTTCACTTTCAGCCTATGTGTGTCCTTAAACCCAAAGTGAGTCTCCTCTACATAAAATACACTTGGGTCTTGTTTTTATATCTATTCTGTTACTCTGTGTCTTTCAACTGGGGAATTTAATCCATTTACATTTAAAGAATTATTGCATTATTAAGGACTTACTATTGCCATTTTTTACATTGTTTCTGTCTGTCTTGTAATACTTTTGCCTATCTTTTTCTGTCATGCTATCTTTCCTTGCGTTTCATTGATGTTTTTGTATTGATATGCTTTGGTTCCTTTCTCTTTGCTTCTCGTGTGTCGTCTTTTATTCTCAATAAATATGGATTCAAAACTACTCAACAAAATACTGACAGACTGAATTCAACAGCATATTAAAAGGAGCAAATGGAATTTAACTCCAGGATGCAAGGATGTTTCATCATGCAGAAATCAATTAACGTGATACACTACATCGACCGTATGTAGGATTAAAAACCACATGATTATTTCAACAGATGTGAAAAAGTATTTGACAAACTTCAACAGCCTTTTAGGATAAACACCTTCAAAAAACTAGATATAGTAATAAAGTAGCTCAATATATTAATAAAAAAAGGCTATAAATGAAAAGCCTGTAGCAAATACCATACTCAACAGTGAAAAACTGAACACTTTTCCTCTAAGATCAGAAACAGCTCAAGGATGTTCATTCTGCCCCTTCTGTTAAACATAGTACTAGAAATCCTAGTCAGAGCAATCAGGCAAGAAAAAAAATAGAAAGTATCCAAATCAGAAAGGAAAAAGTAAAATTATCTTTGCAGATGGCAGGATCTTACATACAGAAAATTCTGTAGACTCCATACAAAAAGACCTGTTAGAACCAATAAATGAATTCAGTAAAGTTGCAGGAGATAAAACCAACACAGAAAAATCAGTTGTGTTTCTATACACTAACAATGAACTACCCAAAAAAGAAATCAAGAAAATAATTCCAGTTTACAATAGCGTCAGAAAGAATAAAATAATTAGGAATAAACTTTTCAAAGGAGGTGAAAGACCTTGCACACTGAAAACTAAAAAAACATTGATAATGAAAAAGAAAAGAAAGGGAAAGATATCCTGTTTTCTTGAGTTTGAAGATTTAATACTGTGAAAATGTTCATACTACCCAAAGCAGTCTACAGATTCAGTGCAATCTCTATCAAAATTCTAATGGTGTTTTTCACAGAAGTAGAAAAAGCAATCCCAAAATTTATATGGAACCATAGAAGACTCTGGATAGTCAAAATAATCTTGAGAAAGAAGAACAAGGCTGGAGGTATCACACATTCTGATTTCAAAATATATTACAAAAATATAGCAATTAAAATAGCATGGACTGGCATAAAGATAGACAGATAGACCAACAGAGTAGAAGAGGGAGCCTAGAAATAAACCCATATAAATGTGATGAACTGATCTTTGAGAAGTGTGCCAAGAATACACAATAAAGAAAGAATAGTCTTTTCAGCAAATGGTGTTGGGAAAACTGGATATTCAAATGCAAAAGAATTGAAATTAGACTTTTGCTTAACACCATAAACAAAAATCAGCTCTCAATGGATTAATGACTTAAATGTAAGACTGGAAACTGTAAAACTCCTAGAAGAAAACATAGGGGAAAATCTCATTGACACTGGTGTTGGCAATAATTTATTGGATAAGACACCAAGGGCACAGGCAACAAAAGCAAAAACAGACAGTGGGGCTATATCAAATTAAAAAGCTTCTACACAGTAAAGGAAACAATAGAGTGAAGAAGAAACCTACAGAATGAGGGAATATATTTGCAAACCATATATTTGATAAAGGGCTAATATTCCAAAACATATAAGGAACTTTTTCAACTCAATAGCAAAAAAATAAAAAAAAAGTGGACTCAGCACTTGAATACATATTTATCCAAAGAAGACATTACAAATGTCCAACAGGTATACGAAAAGGTGCTCATCATCATTAATCATCAGGGAAATACAAATCCAAATCATAATGAGATACAACACCTGTTAGGATGGCTATTACTGAAAAGTCAAGAAGTCAACAAGTGTTGGCAAGGATGTGAAGAAATTCGAACCCTAGTACACTGTCAGGGGAATGTAAAATGATGCAACTGCTTTTGAAAACAGCGTGGAGGTTACTCAAAAAAAATGACAAATAGATAAATCATATGATCCTGCCATTTCACTTCTGGGTGTCTATCCAAAAGAATTGAAATCAGTATCTCAAAGCAGTATTTGCGCTCCTATGTTTATTGCCATGTTACTTACTATAGTCAAGATGTAGAAACAACCTAAATGTCATAGATGAATGGATAAAGAAAATGTGGTATACACACATAATTCAGAGACATTGCAGGTTCAGTTCTAGACCACCACAATAAAGCAAGTCATATGATTTTTTTTTGTTTCCTAGGGCATATAAACATTACATTTACACTATACTATTGTTTATTAAATAAAGTGTGCAATAGCATTATGTAAAAAATCAATATACATGACTTAATTTTAAAATACTTAATTGCTGGCTGGGCACAGTGGCTCATGCATATAATACCAGCACTCTGGGAGGCCAAGGCAGGAGGATTGCTTGAACCCAAGACTTCAAGGGTGGGGTGCATCAGGTAGGATCATGCCACTACACTTCAGCCTGGGTGGCAGAGCAAGACCCTATCTCAAAAAATAGAGAGGCCAGGCGCTGTGGCTCAAGCTTGTAATCCCAGCACTTTGGGAGACAGAGGCGGGCAGATCACCTGAGGTCAGGAGTTCAAGACCAGCCTGGCCAACACGGTGAGACCCTATCTCTACTAAAAATGCAAAAATTAGCCCAGTGTAGTGGCTCACGCCTGTTGTCCCAGCTACTTAGGAGGCTGCTGAGACATGAGAATCTCTTGAACCCGGGAGGTGGAGGTTGCAGTCAGCTGAGATCACACCACTGCACTCCAGCCTGGGCAACACAGTGAGATGAGACTCCGTCTCATATATATATATACACATACACATACACATATATATATATACACACACACATATATATATACACATATATGAGGTTGTTTGGGTTTTCTTGTAAATTTTATATATATATATATACTGATCAAGGTGGTATTTGTTGAAGGTTGGAGTGGCTGTGGCAATTTAAAAAAATAAGACAACAATGAATTTTGCTGCATCAGTTGGCTCTTCCTTTCATGAAGGATTTCTCTGTAGTATGCGATGCTGTTTGATAGCATTTTACTCACAGTAGAACTTCTTTCAAAATTGGAGTCAGTCCTCTTAAACCCTGCTGCTGCTTTGTCAACTAAGTTTATATAGAATGCGAAATCCTTTGTTGTCATTTTAGCAGTGTTCACAGCATCTTTGGCAGTAGATTCCATCTCAAGAAACCACTTTCTTTGCTCATCCATAAGAAGCAATTCCTCATCCATTTAAGTTTTGTAATGAGATTGTAGCAATTTACTCACATCTTCAGGCTTCACTTCTAATTATAGCTCTCTTGCTATTTTCATCACGTCCGTAGTTACTTTCTCTACTGAAGTTTCACTGAACATCTTAAAGTCATCCATGAGGGTCGTAATCAACTTCTTCCAAATTCCTGTTGATATTTTGAGCTCCTCTCCTGAAGCACAAATGCTCTTAATGGCATCTAGAATGGTGAATCCTTTGCAGAAGGTTTTCTATTTACTTTGCCAAGATCCCTCAGAGGAATTATGTAAGGCAGCTAAAGCCTTATAAAATGTATTTCTGAAATAAGAGGACTTGGAAGTTGAAATTACTCCTTGATCTGTGAGCTGCAGAATGGATCTGTGTTAGCAGGCATGAAAGCAACATTAATGTCCTCAGACATTTCCATCAGAGCTCTTGGATGACCAGGTGCATTGTCACTGAGCAGTAATATTTTGAAAGATATCTTTTTTTCTGAATAGTAAGTCTCAACAGCGAGCTTAAAATATTCAGTAAACCATGCTGCAAACAGGTCTGCTGTCATCCATCCTTTGTTGTTCCATTTATAGAGCATAGGCAGAGTAGACTTGATGTAAATGTTAAGGGCCCTAGGATTTTTAGAATGGTAAATGAGCATTGGCTTCAATTTAAAGTCAGTAGCTGCATTAGCCTATAAGAGAGTTGGCCTGTCCTTTGAAGCGTTGAAGTCAGGCATTGAGTTCTCCTCTCTAGCTATGAAAGTCTTAGATGACATCTTCCAGTATAAGGCTGTTTCATCTACAATAAAAACCTATTTAGTGTAGCCACTTTCATCAGTTATCTTAGCTAGATCTTCTGGGTAACTCGCTGCAGCTTCTACATCAGCACTTGGCTGCTTTACCTTGCACTTTTGTGTTACGAAGATACTGTCTTTCCTTAAACCTCACGAACCAACCTTTGCTATCTTCAAGGTTTTCTTCTGCAGCCACTTCACCTCTCTCAGCTTGCACTGGATTGAAGAGAGTTAGGGACTTTCTTTGGATTAGGCTTTGGCTTAAGGGACTGTTTGTGGCTGGTTTAATCTTTTATCCAGACCATTAAAATTTTCTCCATATCTGCAATAAACTGTTTTGCTTTCTTATCATTTGTGTATGGAATAGCACTTCTAGTTTCCTTCAAGAATTTTTTCCTTTGCATTCACAGCTGGGTTGTTTGGTGCATGAGGCCTAGCTTTTGGACTGTCTCAGCTTTCAACATGCCTTCCTCAGTAAGCTTAATCATTTCTAGCTTTTGATTTGAAGTGAGGGATGTGCAAATCTTCTTTCACTTGAACACTCAGATCCATTATGGGGTTATTAATGGCTTACTTTCAATATTGTTCTGTCTCAGGGAATAGAGAGGCCAAGGAGAGGAAGAAAGATGGGGGAACAGCCGGTCAGTGGCATAGTTAGAACACACACAACATTTATAAATTAAGTTTGCCATCTTACAAAAGTCTAATATCCAGCATTTATAAGGAACTTAAACAAATTTACAAAAAAAAAAAAAAAACCCTCGTTAAATAGTGGGCAAAGGACATGAACAGACACTTTTCAAAAGAAGACACACATGTGGCCAACAGGTATATGAAAAAATGCTTAACATCACTGATCATTAGAGAAATGCGAATCAAAACCATAATGAGAGACCATCTCACACCAGTCAGAATGGCTATTATTAAAAAGTCAAAAAATAACAGATGCCAGCAAGGTTGCAGAGAAAAAGGAATGCTTATACACTGTTGGTGGGAGTGTAAATTAGTTCAACTACTGTGGAAGACAGTGTGGTGATTCCTCAAAGACCTAAAGACAGAAATGCCATTTGACCCAGCAATCTCATTACTGGGTATATACCCAAAGGAATCTAAATCATTCTTTTATAAGGACACATGCCTGGGTATGTTCATTGCAGTACCATTCACAATAGCAAAGATATGGAATCAAGCTAAATGCCCATCAATGGTAGACTGGATAAAGAAAATGTCGTACATATACACCATAGAATACTATGCAGCCATAAAAAGAATGAGATCATGTCCTTTCCAGGAGCACAGATGGAACTGGAGACCATTATCCTTAGCAAACAAATGCAGGAACAGAAAACTAAATACCACATAGTCTCACTTATAAGTGGGAGCTAAATGATGAGAGCACATGGACACATGGAGGGGAACCACACACACTAGGGCCTATCAGAGAGTGGAGGGTAGGAGGAGGCAGATGATCAGGAAAAATAACTAATGGACACTAGGCTTAATACCCGGGGATGAAATAATCTGTACAACAAACCCCCATGACAAAAGTTTACCTATGTAACAAACCTGCACATGTACAATTGAATTTAAAAGTTAAATTTTTTTTAAAAGTTTGCTATCTTAGATGGGTGTGGTTTGTGGTGCCCCTCAACAATTACGATAGTAATATCAAAGATCACTGGTCATAGAGTACCATAAAAGATATTATAATAATGAAAAAGTTTGAAATATTTTGAGGATTAATTACCAAAATGTGATGCAGAGACACAAAGTGAACACATACTTTTGGAAACATGGCACCAATAGTCTTGCTCAATGCAAGGTTGCCACAGACCTTCAATTTGTACAAAACACAGTATCTTAGAAGTGCAATAAAAAGAGATATGCCTGTCTACATACAATGGAATATCATTCAGCATTTAAAAAGAAGGAAATCCTGCCATATGTGACAACGTGGATGGACCTTGAGGACATTATACTAAGTGAAATAAGCCAGTCACAGAAAGACAAATATTGCATGATGCCACGTATGTGAGGTATATGAAATAGTCAGAGTAGAATGCTGGTTGCCTGAGGCTAGGGAGAGGGGCAAATAGGGAATTGCTTTTCAACAAATATAAAGTTTAAGTTTTGCAAGATGATAAAGTTCTAGAGATCTGCTTTACAACATTGTGCTGATAGTTAACATTATTGTGCTTTACACTAGAAAATTTGTTAAGAGGATAGGTCTCATGTGAATTGTTCTTACCACAGTTAAAAGAAAAAAAAAAGAGCTGAACAAAGTCATGTAGTTGTGACCATAGCAAATTTTTTTGCTAGAATTCTGCCTCAGTTACTTATTTTCTTTTTGTCCCTTTTAGGTTTTCCCTTTTTACATGCTAAATATGTATTCCTTATATTTCTAGGAAAATTTTACAAGTATTTCAACCAGCCTTCTTTGAATGGTCCTATTTTGTCTAATTTCATACACCCTTATTCTAGTCTCTTCTTCCAATCCCGGTCCCATCACTTATCATCTGGAGTTTATTTCCTCTCAACTTTAAAAAAATATAGCATGTACCTGTGTTTATGTCTTGTATTTATGGATCTGAAATGTTATCATTTACCACTCCCCCATTTTCCCAGAGATTCATCAGCTTGTTTATAGTAAGTAGTGTTTATGTTTGGACAGCTGCTTTGATTTAAGTTGCTCTTTGTTTTTAGTGAGAAAAAAATGTAATAGTATTTTATCAATGTGCATACGTATGTTTATTGTTTTTATGTAAAATAAAATACCCCCATTAATTTTTAAGCAGATATCCCTCTTGTAAATGAGGAAGCTGAAACTACTCCAAATGAGGTAAGGGAAATTGGAAGAGAACTTTTAATAGTCATTATTTTATAAAGGGATACAATATTTATAAATGGAGAAATATTTATAGATAGAGAAAGGCATCCGAGAAGTTACTCAGTTGTTTTATGGTTTCTATTATGGCAATATCTGTATAGTTACACTCTTGAAAGAGCCTTCTGCATAAAATAGTAACATTTAAAAATATGAAGATAGGGGACAAAATGTGTTGAGGAAGAGATGAAGGAGAAACAAGAAAAAAGCATGAAGTTCTACATAAGATCTTAGAAATAAGTGCCATAGACCTAACTGCAGTTTTCACTCTTTCTCACCAAAATCTTTTATCATATTGTAAACTTTGCACAGGAAATAGTATTCTATAGTTTATAATAGAAATAAACAAAACATAGAGTTTACATAATATAATTTGCTTTTCAGCTAAATTTACATAAGGTATTCATTCCATAAAGCAGTGGATCCCCATGTAAACCAATGAAGAGTAAAATGTTCACTTACTGCTTGACAAATAGGATTTAATGATTTCCATTCCTGGGTCAGTGGCTCCCAAATGCCAGTTGAAGAGTCAGTATGTATCACTATTTTCCCCAGTTCAAGGAGAGTAAAAGAAGATAATACAGAGAATTTTTCATAAAGCTAAATTTATTTAGTTTAACAGGCCATCCTTTATTTTACAATATTGTTCTTTGTACTGTGGTGCTATTAATATTCTCTTTATTTTCTTACATAGTTGTGATTTATGATATCATTCCTTGTGCATTTTGCTATTAAAATTTCCTTTGTTTCATGATATATTGGTGGCAGTATAATAATAGTAGAAAGTCAGACCCTCAGATTTTTTATTTTGAGATGTTGCTGATTTATAGATTTGGATATATGAGAACCACTGCTTTATCATTTTTATGGATAGTATTCTACAGTCCATGGTTTCAGGCAAGTAAAGAATTTCACATGTTTATTAAGGAATGTAAAATTTATAAATAATGTAATTTGTTATGATAAAGGATAAGAGTATAATTGATTTTGAGTCATTTTCTTAATTTGTAAAATTTTCCAGTCAATAATGATTAATTGGTAGTTTGTTTTATTGCTGTATTTTCTAGTTACTGGATAATGATTCTGAGAAAGGCCTGACTGTACCAACTTTGAACCAATTGGACCAAGATAATTCAACTGCTGATGCTTCTAAAAGTGATGAATCAACACCTTCACCCGCAGAAGTGCACTCCTTGTGCACTATTTCTAACCAGGAAATAATAAAAGCAGGCAGAGTACCACCTTTAGGTGAACACCAATCAGAAAGCATGCCAGACAGAAAAATGAAAAATGTGTTTTCTCCATCAGAAGTAAAATTAAAAGATAACTATCCAAGCATTTTAAAAGCAGACTCATCTCTATCAGAGGTAAATTTGAGGAGTATCTGTATAAATCCAAAGAGAAGGAACTTAGTTTCATCTCCAACAGAAATTAGCTGGCAAAACAACAGTCTTAACTTAGCTGAAAGGAAGAACACAGGCTTAGTTTCCACCAGATTAAAAATTAAAAGGTAGCTTTCAAAGCCAAGACCCAAAAGAAGGCCTTGAGCTCAAGGTGTCTGCCCTTATATTAGAAGTATAAGACTAGGGACACAAAATAATCTATTTTAAAAAATTACATACGAATAAATTGAAAATGCATTCAAATATCTCCAAGTGGAAATGTGTCTAAGTATATTAAATATTCCTATTTTACTTATATCAATCAAGAAATATGGATAAAAAACTTTCAAGAAAAGCAAAGTGATTTGAGATGCCAGTATTACAAATTAATCTCATGGGTTGGTAATTCAGCTGAAAGTGTAACAACAATAACAAAATGTAAATTCAAAGGAAATTTAAAAGCCTGGAAGTTCTTTCAGTGGAAATTCTTAATAAAACTATTATATTATAGGAAATAGCATATGTTCTCCTTATTACAAATAATTTTATAGTTAAAAATGAGAGTAAGAGTGTGAATTTAAAGGTACATCAAATTCTAGACTTTCTCAAAATGACAGCCATTCTACTTACATCTTTATATCTTATTGGAATCACTATTACAGGTAGTTCATCAAATGATATAAAAAGAAATATAGGTCAGAAGATAAAGAATTTGAGTTCTAAGTAAGATTATGCTTCTAAATACTAGCTTGGGCATCTAAGCCTCTAGATCTATTTTTCTCATTATTTGAATGGTAGATCAGACTAGGTCATTTCTAAATTCTCTCCCAAATTTCAAAAGGTATAATTTTAACTGGGAATTATTCTCAATTACCTATGTCAATAGCTTAATTAATACAACTTAAAAATAGCATTCTTGGTTTTTCTAAATGTTCTGAAAGTAATGCACAGTCACAGAAAATTTAGAAAATGGAGAGAAATGTAAAAGAGAAAATGCAGTTATAATTCTACTGCTACATTTAACAATTTTATTTTCTTTTAGTCTTTCTTATGCATATATACATATATCTTTTATGAATTTTAAAAGCTTGAATCAAAATAGACATATAATTTTTATTTTTTGACTTTACATGCATGCCACTTGAATTTTCTTAAAAATTTGCAAGATGTAGAATATCCTCAAATATTAATATTCCGTAAGTTTTTAAACAGTTTTCATATTGTTGGACATTAAGTTTGAAATTAGCATTCTGTTGCTTATTTATTTGGATCTGTGGATCTGTGATTATCTCCTACTGTATTTACAGAAATGGCATGCTAACAAATTGCTCTCCAGAAAGACTGTACCACTTTACGTTCTTACCAACAGTATTTGAGTATTAATGGTCTTTTAAATAATGATTAACACTTTTTCTTGCTCATTAGTTATTTTGGTTTTCCCTGCTATGAGTAGACAGATCATGTCCTTTGTCCATTTTTTTCTTTTGAAGACTTGGGGGTTTTTAGGTTTTATAATGAGCTCTTTTTATTTTCAAGATATTAACCACTTGTATAGGCACATAGTTTGTAGTTTACCTTTTAATTTATGTATTACATTCAATCTGACTTCCAAAATACTCAATTTTCACTTGATAAGTAAGTTATTTATTGCTGTATAACAAACCACTCCAAAACCAAGTGGATTGAAAAAAAAAATTTTATTATCTCTCAAGATACTGGGGGGTTGACTTGCTTGTTGGGCAGTCCTGCTCCACTTAATGTTGGATGTTAGATGGACTTACAGTTATCTTGGAGCTTGATTGATCTGGAACACTTATGATCACTCACTTACATGTCTGACACCTTGAATAGCTGTTAAGGCTGGGCTCAGCTGGGATGCAAGAACATCTGGTTTGATGTATCTGTTTCCTTCTTTCTGTCTCAGATATATATGTGTATATATATATATACACACACACACCTCAGATTAGATAGATAGATAGATAATATATAGATCTCTCTTTCCATGTAATCTTGGGAATTATCCCTCTCTCTCTCCATGGGGCTTCTTCTTGTGGTCTTTCTATATAATCTGTTAAACAAGGCTGCTGAGCTTTTTATGTGGCAGCTCAAGGCTTCCAAAATGCAAAAACAGAAACTTCAGGTCCTCTTAAGACATAGGCTTGGGATGAGCACAGGGTCACCCTCACTACCTTCTGTCAATTACAGCAAGTCCCATGCTCAGTCCTGATTCAGTATGGGAGGGGACTACAGAAGGGCATGAATCTTGGGAGGGGTTGTACATCGGGGACCATATTTGGAGATTAACTAAGTTCCAAGTAAGTCATATTCCTCCCACATGCAAAATATACTCACTTCACTCCCAAGATCCTCAATGTCATGCTATTACTGTATCAAGCTCAGGCTTGAACTGCAAAATTTTATTATCTAACCTTTTATTATCTAACTAAGGTTCATGTGGGTGAGTCTCTTTAGGTATGACTCCTCTCAAACTTAAAATCTATGAATTGGAGAGACCAGTTATCTGTCCCCTACATACAATGACAAGCCAACAACAGGAAAATTGGAACAGACACTTCCATTATAAAGGTAGAGGGAGGGAAAACACGAGGCATACGTCAGTCAGTTGACCGTAGTAATTCTGAAGTTCTTGGCCTTGCCCTCACATTTTAGCCTTACCCTTTGAATAATCCTTTTTCCATAAGAAATACTTTTGTTTGTAGTTGCAGCCCATGTTCTGTGTGTGGGAAGTTGAAAGTTCAAATGTGTCTTTTCATTTTTGCTTTCAGTGAAGACTGAAATTTCACATATGTGTCTTTTCTTTCTAAACTACCCCTGTTCCTTTCAGTCCAAGATGCTATTATTCTCTTAAAGATTTTGTGGGCTTCCTGTGTATCAAATTAAGATCTAAATTAGTCAAATGTTACACTTCTAAATATCTTCAAGTCAGACCCCTATTTCCTTGGGCTGAGAGTCAGGGTGCTGTGGCAGGTGCTGTGGCAAAATGTCCTTAAGAAATTTAGAAGTGCCCTTGTCTGGCAAAGAAGGCCTAAGTTGCTACTTAAGATTCTTAAAATAATTTTTGCCTAGCTGAGTAGGCCTATGAGTCACCACCTTAAATCTTTTTGAGGTCTTAACAGATCTTACAGCCATACCCTTGTCATCTTAACCCTGAAACACATTCCTAGGAACCCACAACTGAGTCCCCAGTGACTTCTATATTACCAAATGTGGTTATCAGTTCTCAGTCCTCATCTCTGTGACTACTTAGCCACATTTGACAAAATAGTTCCACCCTTTTTGTCTTGAAACTGATATTTTTCACTGGCCTTTTGTAATATTACATTCTCCTAGTTTTCTTCCTTCTTCATTGGCTACTCTTTGCTGGGGAGGTCTCCTCTTCCAATTTCTAAATGTAAGATTGTCTCACACCCAGTCCTTGTATTTTATTTTTTCTCTAACCTTTCTAGGTTATTCATTCAGCCCTGTAACTTTAAATATAATTTGTAAATGAATAACTCCCACATCTTGGGGCTCTTCCATGAACTCCCGGAGTGTATATGTAAAAACTTACTTCACTTAGATATCTTATAGAAATGTCAAACTTAACATGACGAAGACTGAATTCTTAATTTCACCTCCACTAACTTAGATTCCCTCCTCTTAATGTTCCCTATTCATTTAATCTTTTCAGCATATAAACATTCTAGGCATTATTTCTAGGTCAATGAAATGTGTTGTTGAACATAAAAGACAAAAATAAATGTTCCTGTGGAGCTTATATTCAAAAAATACAAAAATAAATGTTCTTGTGGAGTTTATATTCTTATAAATGGCACCTCTAAACTATTAAGACCAATACCGTAGGAGTCAACCTTGATATTGTGGTTTCTTTCATCTCTTATATCCAGTCCACCATCAAGTCTTGTTAATTCTGTATTCAAAATGTATCTGAAATCCATCACTGTCATTGCTATCACCTTGACTTAGACCAAGCTACTTTCATCTCTCCTGTCTGCTATAAAACCTGAGTTTTCCTGCTTCCAATTTTGCCTCTGTCTAGTTTGTTCTTCTAATAGCAGCAAGACCGATCTTGTAAAGATGTAATCTAAATCATGTCACTCCTCTGATCAGTATTCTTCAATGGCATGTTTTCATGCCTGGAATAAAGTCCAAACTTCTCACCATCATCTATAATGCCCCCACTTAATGTTTCTGTCCTCATGTGTTAGCATGTTTCCCTTTGTTCACTCTGCTTCAGCCACATTAGTCTTCTTACTATTCCTTGAACAAACCAAACTTATTCCAGCCTCAAGGTCTTTCTAATATTCTTCTCCATCAGGGGAATGCTCTCCTCCACAGATCTTCTCAGGGTTCATTCATTCGCACCATTTAGGACTCTGCTCAGATGTTCCCTCCTTAATGGAGGACGGGTTGGGGGGCTCCTCTGACCACTCTATGTAAAGTAATTATTTACCCATCCACCCTCCTCCATTCCTAGTATTCTTTCTTCATATATCATTTCCTGGTATCATATTATGTTTCTTTATTCATTTATTGTCTGTTACTCCCATTTGACTTTAAATTACAGATAGTACTGACATTTAGTCTTATTTACCACTGTATCTTACTATCTAGTAATAATAATTAGTATTTTAAACTCAATACATACATAATTAGAGCTCTTACTACTTAGAACTCACTACTAATAGTGATGAGTCCATGTTAGGCAGTAGTAAACATCTGTTGAATTAGTTTAGTTAAAAAAACTGCAGGGTCTTGAGGCATTTGCTGTGGAAACTCTGAATATGTTATATTATAACTCCTGGGCCTCACTGTATGTAGTTCAGTCAATCACATAGCCATAGGAAATGCAATCATTTGAATACTCTTAAGGTGGATGGACCATCCAGCTCTGACACACTAAATGTCAGGCATAAGGCTGCAAGATTATTTCCACAAAGGGCAAGTGGTAAGAGCTCTAATAATGTATGAGTCTTTGAGTTTAAAAGCCTGTAGGGTCTGCAGAAGATTAGGGTTAAGGAAGGCAGAGAGTGATATATGTGACATCATTAACCTCGTATCTCCTATTCATCCAGTTTATATAACTGCCCTCTTTAAGCCATGAATTCCATTCATTAAATTTAAATCCCTTACTAATGATTGATGATACTGTTGGGAAATATGCCATAATCTCCCCAAAACATTGTCCTTGCTAATTCTGTACTTTGAATCAACCAAAACCATGCATGTGAAATGCACCTTGCAATTATTTTATCCACAGCCTTTTAAATTTTATTTTTAATTTTAAATTTCATTTTTTCATAAAAAATTTAATTGACAAATAATTGTGTATATTAGATACAATGTGATCTTATAATCTACGTATATATTATAGAGTTGATCCATATAATTAACATATCTATTTCCTCACCAATTTATCATTTTTTTGTAGTGAGAACTTTAAAAATGTATTTTAGCAACTTGGAAATATACGTTATTATTAACTGTGGTCACCATGCAGTGGAATAGATTACTAGAACTTATTTCTGCATTCTAAGTGAAACTTCATACCTCTTTGAACAACATCTTTCTTTTTCTCACCTCTTTTCTTCCCATTCACCCAGCCTCTGGTACCCACCTTCTCTGTTTCTATGAGATCAACTTTTTAAGATTTCACACATAAGTGAGATAATGCAGTATTTGTCTTTCTGTGTCTGACTTATTTCATTTTGCATGATGTCTTCCAGTTTTATCCATATTATCACAAATGACAGAATTTTCTTCTTTTTTAAGGCTGTGTAGTATTCCACTGTGTACACATTTCTTTATCCATTGATCTGTTGATAGACACTTAAGTTGCTTTCATATCTTAGATATTATAATAGCACAACAGTAAACATGGGGATGCAGATATCTCTTTGATACACCAATTTCAAATCCTTTGGATATACACCCAGAAGTAGTATTGCTGTACCATATGGTAATTCTATTGTTAGTTTTATTGGGAACCTCCATACTACTTTCTAAAATGGCTGTACTAATTTATATTTCCACAAATAGTGTACAGGGGTTCCCTTTTCTCCATATCCTTGCCAATGCTTATCATTCTTCTTTTTGATAATAGCTCTTGTAACAGGCATGAAATGATATCATATTGTAGTTTAAATTTGCATTTCTCTGATGATCAGAGATATTGAGTGTTTTTAATCTATCTATTGGCCTTTCATGTCTTCCTTTGAGCAATGTCTGTTCAGATCCCTTGCTCATTTTAAAATTAGGTTATTTGTTTTCTTGCTTTTGAGTTGTTTGTGTACCTTATATATTTTGAATATTCACCCCTTGTCAGCTGTATGGTTTGCAGATATTTTCTTCCAGTTCATGTTTTGTCTCTTCACTCTGTTCATTGTTTCCTTTTCTGTACAGAAACTTTTGATTTGATGCAACTCCATTTGTCTATTTTTGCTTTTGATGCCTGCATTTTTGGAGTCCTATCCAATAAATCATTGCATAGACCAGTATTGTGGAGATTTTCCCTTATGTTTTCTTCCATTAACTTTACAATTCCCCATTTCCATATCTTACATTTAAGTCTTTTATACATTTTGAGATGATTTTTGTGTATGGTGTGAGATAAGTGTCCAATTTCATCTTCTGAGCCATATGTATTTTTCTCAACACCATTTATTAAAGAGTCTGTTTTTTCCCTATTGTGTTTTTGGCATTTTTGTCAAATATCAACTAATTATAAATACTAAATACTTGGGTTTATTACTGGGCTGTCTGCCTGTTCCATTGGTTTATGTGTCTTTGTGCCAGTGCCATGCTGTTTTGATTACAATAGCTTTATAACATAATTTGAAACCAGGGAGTTTGATGCATCTAGCTTTGTTCGTTTTGCTCGAGATTGCTTGGCTATTTGGGGTCTTTTATGGTTCCATATGGATTTTAGGATTATTTTTTCTATTTCTGTGAAAAATGACATTGGAGTTTTAGTGGGAATTGGATTGAATCTGTAGACTGCATTGGGTAGTATGGATGTTTTAAAAATATTAATTCTTACAATTCATGAACATGGGCCATCTTTCCATTTGCTTGCATCTTCTTTCTTTCCTCAGTGTTTCATAGTTTTCCTTGTAGAAGTCTTTTACCTCCTTGGTTAAATTTATTCCTAGGTATTTTATTTTTAGTATAGCTATGGTAAATGGGATTGCCCTCTTGATTTCTTTTTTAGCTAGCTCATTGTTTATAGAAACTACTAATTTTTGTTGTTTTTTTCCTGCCAACTTTTATTTTAGGTTCAGGAGTTACTTCTGCAGGCTTGTTACATGGGTAAATTTCATGTTTCTGGAGCTTAGTGTACAAATTATTTTATCACCCAGGTAGCATATATCATATCCAATAGGTAGTTTTTCGATACTTACCCTCCTTCCACCCGTCACGCTCAAGTAGGCCCTGGTAACTATTCCCTTCTTTCTGTCCAGGTGTATTCAATGTTTAGCTCCCACTTATAAGTGAGAACATGTAGTATTTCATTTTCTATTTCTGCATTAATTCCCTTAGGATAATGGTCTTGAGCTGCATTCATGTTTCTGCAAATGACATGATTTCATTTTTTTTATAGTTACATCAGATTCCGTGGAATATACATACCACATTTGCCTTATCCAGTCTACCACTGATGG
Organism: Colobus angolensis palliatus; assembly: GCF_000951035.1. Taxonomy (NCBI): domain Eukaryota; kingdom Metazoa; phylum Chordata; class Mammalia; order Primates; family Cercopithecidae; genus Colobus; species Colobus angolensis. Next base: position 7,562,893 of record NW_012116266.1, read on the forward strand.
GAGTCTAGGTTGATTCCATGTCTTTCCTATTGTGAATAGTGCTGTGATGAACATATAAATGAATGTGTCTTTTTGGTAGAATATTATATTCGTTGGGTATATACCCAGTAATGTGATTTCTGGGTCAAGTGGTAGTTCTGTTTCAAGTTCTTTGAGAAATCTCCAAACAGCTTTTCACAGTGGCTGAAGTAATTTACATTTATATCAACAGTATATAAGTGTTCCCTTTTCTCCACAGCCTCACCAGCATCTATTGTTTTTTGACTTTTTAATAATAGCCATTCTGAATGGTGTGAGTTGTTAACTCATTGTGGTTTTGATTTGCATTTCTTTCTGATGATGAGTAATGTTGAGCATATTTTCATATGTTTATTGGTGGTGTATATGTCTTTTGATAAGTGTCTGCCCACTTTTTAATGGTTCATCAGGGATATTGACCTGAAATTTGTTGTTGTTGTGTCTGTTAGGTTTTGTTATCAGAATGATGCTGGCCTCTTAGAATGAGTTAAATAAAAATATCTCCTTCTTAATTTTTTGGAATAGTTTCAGTAGGAATTGGTACAACTTCTTTGTATATCTGGTAGAATTCAGCTGTTAATTATCTTGTCCTGGGCTTTTGCTTTTTTATTACTGATTCAATTTTGGTACACATTAATGGTCTGTTCAGGGTTTCAGTTTCCTCCTGGTTAGGTCTTGGCAGGTTGTATGTATCCAGGAATTTATCCATTTTTTCTAGGTTTTCTAGCTTGTATGTATAGAGGTGTTTTAAATAGTCTCTGAAGGTTTTTTTGTATTTCTGTGGAGTTGACGGTAATGTTCCCTTTGTCATTTCTGATTGTGTTTATATAGATCTTCTCTCTCTTTTTCTTGATGAGTCTAGCTAGCAGCCTATCAATCTTATTTATATTTTCAAAGAACCAACTTTTGGTTTCATTGATCTTTTGTATCAGTTTTCACATCTCCATTTTGTTCAGTTTAGCTCTGATTTTGGTTATGTCTTTTCTTCTGCTGGCTTTGTTGTTGATTTCCTCTTATTTTTCTGCTTCCTCTAGGTATGACATTAGGTTGTTAATTTAAGACCTTTCTAACTTTTGATGTGGGCATTTAGTGCTACAGACTTTCCTCTTACTGCTTTTGCTGGGTCTCAGAGATTTTGGTATGTTGTTTCCTTGTTCTCATTAATTTCAAAGAATTTCTTGATTTCTGCCTTAATTTCATTATTTACCCCAAAGTCATTCAGAATTGGGTGTCTAATTTCCATGTGATTATATGGCTTTGAGCAATTTTCTTAGTATTGATTCGTATTTTTGTTGTGCTATGGTCCCAGAGCATGGTTGGTATGATTTTTTAAAAATTTACTGAGAGTTGTTTTATTTCTGGTTGTGTGGTCAATTTTAGAGTATGTGCCATGTACACATGAGAAAAATGTATATTCTGTTATTCTGGGGTGGAGAGTTCTGTAGATGTCCGTTAGGTCCATTTGGTCAAATGTCAAGATTAGGTCCCGAACATCTTTGTTAGTTTTCTGCCTCGATGAGCTAATATTCTCAGTAGGGTGTCAAAGTCTCCCACTGTTTTTGCATGGTTATCTAAGTCTCCTTGTATGTCTCTAAGAACTTGTTTTATGAATCTGGGTGCACCAGTGTTGGGTTCATATATGTTTAGGATAGTTAAATCTTCTCGTTGAAGTGAACCCTTGACCTTATGTAATGTCTTACTTTGTCTTTTTTTTAATCGTTGTTGGCTTAAAGTCTGTTTTGTCTGAAATAAGAATAGCAACTGCTGTTCTCTTTTGTTTTGTTTGCTTGATAGATCATTCTCCATCCCTTTACTTTGAGCCTATGGGTGTCATTGCATATGAGATGGGTCTTTTAAGGACACCATACAGTTGGGTCTTGCTTCTTTGTCCAGCTTGCCACTCTGCCTTTTAAGTGGAGGCACATTACATTTACATTCAAGGTTAATATTGATTTATGTGGATTTGATCCTCTCATCATGTTGTTAGCTGCTTGTTATGTAGACTTGATTGTGTAGTTCTTTTATAGTGTCAGTGGGCTGTGTACTTAAGTGTGGTTTTTTTGGTGATGAGTGAGTCTTTTTTCTCCCATATTTAGCACTCCCTTGCTGACTTCTTGTAAGGCAGTTCTGATGGTAAAGAATTCCCTTAGCATTTGCTTGTCTGAAAATGATCTTATTTCCTCTTAGCTTATGAAGCTTAGTTTGGCTGGATATACAATTCTTGGTTGGAATTTCTTTTCTTTAAGGATGCTGAATGTAGGCCCCTAATCCCTTCTGGCATATAGAGTTTCTGCTGAAAGATCTCTTGTGAGCCTGATGGGGTTTCATTTGTAGATGACCTGCCCTTTTTTCTCTATCTATCTTTAATATTTTTTATTTTGCATTGACCTTGGAGAATCTGATGACTATATGTTTTGGGGATGGTCATCTATATGTCTTGGGGATGGGGATAACTATATATCTTGGGGATGGGGACTATATATTTTTTGGACAATATCCTGAAATATATTTTCCAAGTTGCTTGTTCTCTGTCCCTTTCTTAAGGGATACCAATGAGTTGTAGGGCTGGTTTCTTTACATAACCCTATATTTCCCAGATATTTTGTTCATTTTTCTTAATTTTTAAAATTTCTTTCTGACTAAATTAATTCAAGGAACTGGTCTTTGAAGTCTGAAATTCTTTCCTCAGCTTGGTCTATTCTGCTTTTGATGCTTCTGATTGTATTGTGAAATTCTTATAGTGAGTTTTTTCAGCTCTACCAGATTAGTTTGGCTCCTTCTTAAAATGACTATTTTGTCTTTCAGCTGTTGACTCATTTCACTGGATTCCTTAGATTCCTTGAATTGGGTTTCAACTTTCTTCTGAATCTTGATGACTTTGCGACCAAACAGATTCTGGATTCCATGTCTGTCATTTCAGCCATTTCAGTCTGGTTAAGAACTATTGTTGGGGAGCTAGTGCAGTTGTTCAGAGGTAAGGAGACACTCTGGCTTTTATAGTTGCCAGAGTTCTTTCACTGGTTCATTCTCATCTGTGTGAGCTGATGTTCCTTTAATCTTTAAAGTTGCTGTCCTTTGGATAGGGCTTCTTGCTTTTATATTATTTGATTCCCTTGAGGGTTTGGCTCTGGTATAAGTTGAGTTTAGTCGACTGGGTTCATTTCTGGATGATTTCAGTGGGTCAAGGCTCAGTTCAGCACTCCTGGGCTGTGTGCTCTAACCCTGGGGGCCTAGCACCAGGCACACTGCTTTGTTCTCTGGCCCCTCAAGGTTAAGCATCTGCTGGAGGGCCTGAGGTGTTCCTGGTCCTTGGGCAACAACACTCCAATGGGGAGTGCTGGGAGAAGTGCTTTGTTGGAATGATGACAGTGGGGTCGGCACGCACATGCACACCAGCAGGGGCAGTGTGATGCCAGCGGCAAGGTCCACATGCATGCACTGGTATGGCAGGGCAGTGAGGTCCACACACACATGTGTGCCGGCAAAGTGGTGGTGGGAGGCTGCAGGTGGATGCATGCTGACAGGGGCCCATCTACAAAAGCTCTCTGATGGTTAGGCAGGATCTTCCAGCCAAAGAGCTATGGCAGTGGCTTCTGGGAAACACCCTGGTTGGGCATCTGAGGCTGCACTGCAAGTCGGTGTGGCCAAGTAAGGAAGCTGAGAGTGGCCAGCAGATGGGAGGATGGAAGCACTCAGACCAAACTGGCCCTGTCTCACAGGCAAGATAACCCTGTTCTGTCCAGGTGCAACAGTCAACAGAAACCAAAATCACCTAGAGGAATATGGCAGGCCTTGCAGAATGGCCATCTCTGGTCATGGTCCACTGCAGTTTTCCTGCACCTAAACCCTCTGGGCTCCATCCAGGTTGGAGTCCCGTCCCTGCCAACTCTCCAAGCAGCTCTCCCTGCCAGCTCAAATGTCTGTGGGGGTCATGGGGTCACCTGCAGCTAGGATTCTGGAGATCCATGTTGAGAGTGGGCCACTCTATACCTATTTAACCTACCCTTTCCTTAGAAGCTGCTTGGGGCCAGGAATGAGTCCTTGTGCTTGGCAACCCCATGCAGGGTTCCCAGCTTCCTCTCACTTCAACCACAGTCCGCATTCTCCCTCCATCCACTCTCAATGTCTTCCTTCCAAAGATCTGCCTGGAGTGTGCTGGTCTTCTTGATGATCTTATCTTGGTGAAGGAAGCTCTTCCTGGCTGTGTCTAGTTGGCCATCCTGGCTCCTCTTCCTGGGTTTTTGTATGTTGATTTTGTATCCTACATTTTTACTGAATTCATTGATCAGTTCTAAGAGTTTTTGGTAGAGTCTTTACATTTTTCTATGTATAAGATCATGTCTCTGCAAACAGGGATAATTTGACTTCCTCCTTTCCAATTTGGATGCCCTTAATTTCTTTCTCTTGCCTAATTACTCTGGCTAGAACTTCCAGTACTATGTTGAATAAAAGTGGTTAGAGTGGGTGGTGTGGTGTTGTCTTGTTCCATTTCTTAGTTGAAAGCTTTCCCCCCATTCAGTATGATGTTAGCTGTGGGTTTGTCATGTATGGCCTTAATTGTATACTGAAGTATATTACATACATTGAATTGAGTATTGAGGTACTTTCCTTTTATACCTAATTAAGAGTTTTTATCATAAAGAGATGTTGAATTTTATCAAATCCTTTTTCTAATCTATTGAGATAATATGGTTTTTGTCCTTCTTTCTGTTGATGTTATGTATCGTGTTTAGTGGTTTGCATGTGCTGAACCATCCTTGAGTTCCTGGGATAAATCGCACGTGATCATGTTGTATTAATGGATTTGATTTGCTAGCATTTTGTTTAGGACTTTGCATCTACATTGATCAGGGATAGTGGCCTGTAGTTTTCTTTTTTTGTTGTGTCATTGTCTGCTTTTGGTATCAGGGTGATGCTGGTCTCATACAATGAGTTAGGAAGAGTGATATGGTTTGGATTTGCATCCCAGCCCAAATCTAATGTCAAATTGGATGAGGGGCCTGGTGGGAGGTGACTGGATCATGGAGGAGGATTTCTCTCTTGCTATTCTCATGGTAGTGAGTGAGTTATCAGGAGATGTGATGGTTTAAAAGTGTGGGCACCTCTCCCTGTGTGTGTCTCTCTCTCCCTCTCTCTCTCTCCTGCCACCATGTGAAGAAGGTGCTTGCCTTCTACCATGATTGTAAGTTTCCAAAGACCTCCCAGCCATGCTTCCTGTTAAGCCTGTGGAAGTGTGAGTCAATTAAACCTCTTTTCTTCATAAATTACCCAGTTTCAGGTAGTTCTTTATAACAAGTGTGAGAACAAACTAATACAAGGAGTTTTATCTGCTTTAATTTTTTGGAATAGTTTGAGAAGAATTGGTATTACTCTTCTTTAAACTTCGGTAGAATTCAGAGGTTAAGCAAATTTGGTCCTGGACTTTTCTTTGTTAGGAGATGTTTTACTACTAATTCAGTCTCATTACCTCTTATTGGTCTGTTCAGACTTTCTATTTCTTCTTGGTTCAATCTTCGTAGGTTGTATGTTTCCAGAAATATATCCATTTCCTCTAGTTTTTCACATTTATTGATACATTCTTATTCATGGTAGTCTATAATGATTTTTTTTTTAAATTTCTGTGGTATCCATTTTGATGTCTCTTCTTTTTTTCCTTTTTTCTTTTTTTCTTTTCTTGAGACAGGATCTGATTCTGTTGCCCAGACTGGATTGAAGTGGCACGATCTTGACTCACCACAACCTTCGCTTCCCAGACTCAAGCAATTCTCTTGCCTCAGCCTCCCTAGTATCTTGGATTACAGGCATGCACCACTACCGCCCAGCTAATTTTTCTATGTTTAGTAGAGATGGGATTTCACCATGTTGGCCAGGCTAGTCTTGAACTCCTGACCTCAAATGATCCACCCGCCTAAGCCTCCCAAAGTGCTGGGATTACAGGCATGAGCCACCACGCCTGACCCTCAATGAACTTTAATTCTTAATTTCTTTCTTCACCCAGTGATTATTCAGGAGTATGTTGTTTAATTTCCATGTGTTTGTAGAATTTTAAATGTTTCTCTTACTGATTTCTAGATTTATTCCGTTGTGGTCAGATAAGAGACTAGATAAGATTTCAATTTTGAAAATTTTTTGAGACTTGTTTTGTGTCCTAACATATGGTCATTCCTGAAGAATGTTCTGTGTGCTGATGAAAAGAATGTATTTTCTGCAGCTGTTAGGTGAAATGTACTGTAAATGTCTGTTAAGTCCCTTTGTTCTATGCTGTAGTTTAAATCCAATGTTTCTTTTTTATTTTCTTTCTAGGTGATCTCTCCAATGCTGATAGTGGATTGCTGAAGTCTCCATCTATTATTGTATTGGGGCCTCTCCCTTTCTTTAGATCTAATAATATTTGCTTTATGTATCTGGGTGCTGTGGTATTGGGCGCATATATATTTACAATTGTTATTCTCTTGCTGACTTGATCCTTTTGTTATTATTATATAATGTTCTTCATTGTTTCTTTTGACAGCTTTTTCTTGAAGTCTGTTTTGTCTGATACAGGTATAGCTATCCCTGCTTGATTTTTGTTTCTGTTTGTGTGGAGTATCTTTTTCTATCTCTTTGCTTTCAAGTGTTTGCCAGTGAAGTGATTCTATTTTAGGCAACATATATTTGCATCTTGTTATGTTTATCCGTTCAACCAGTGTATGTTTTTAAAATTGGCATTTAATTCATTTACTTTCAAGGTTATACTTGATAGGTGAAGACTTTTTTTTGTTTGCCTGTGTTATTTCAAAGGACCTGTCTTCAAATTCAGAAATTTTTAAATTCTGCTTGGTCTAGTCTGATGTTAAAGCTCTTGATTGTATTTTTTATTTCATTCATTTAATTATTCATAGCATTCCTGTGGTTTTTTTAATGATATCTATCTCTTTGTTGAAGTTCTCATTCAAATCATGATTTTTCCCCTGATTTCATTGAATCATCAATCTGTATTCTCTTGTATCTCAGAGTTTCTTTAAGATTATTATTTTGAATATTTTTCTGGAATTTTATATATTTCCTTATGCTTCAGGTCTGTTACTAGAGAATTATTGTGTTCCTTTGTGTCATGTTTCCTTGCTTTTTCATGTTTGATATGTCTCTATGTAGATTTCTACATATCTGGTGTTAATAGTCACATCTTTTGGGGAAGGTTTTGTAGGGAATGACTTAGTTGTTTAGATGGGTCTTGGGTGTTGGTTCAGGTAGGGTATATTGGATTTGATTCTGGATGTACACAGTAGTGTAGTCACCATGTAGTTTCTTTAGCTGTAATCTGTGCTTCTGTCATTTGCATCTCAGTGGCCTAGGTTGGAAGAGTTTATGGCAGTGGTGGTGCAGCTTTGCTGGTGGTGGGCAAAGCTTCTTCCTACCCCCAGGAAGGAAGTAAAAGTCACCTAGATTCAGCTTATGGGATTTGGGCATAGTTCACAATGGAGAAGGGCACTAAACCTTACAGGTGAGGCTCTTTAGGCCAATTTAACTGACCTAACAACAACTATTGTTGTTCTACATCTGAATGTATATGAGGAGTTAATGTGTTATATGCTGGATCATCTCCATTTCATAAACATCAGAATCATTGGAAGAGTCATTTGTAAAGAAGTGCTAGTGTGACATATAAATCACTACTCACCTGTCTCCATGTCCCTTTCCAGATGGTTCAATAAAAAAATTTACAGAGTCCTAGGAGGACAAAGGGAAACCATGGCCTTCATTTAGGACTTAAAGACAGCAGAAAATTTAAGAAATGCATTTTCTAAATACAACATTCCTGTATGGCCAGTAAAATTTGCTAATGGAGCTGGAGACTTACAGTGCATTATTACAAACTGAATTCATTTGTTGCTTCCATACCTTAGCTGTTCCAAACATTGGGACTTACTGAATCCGTTATAAGGACAGCTGACTCTTGGTTTGCTATCTTGGACATTATCAACATGCCTTTCGTACACCACTGACATCTGAGGACTAAGATCAGTTTGTAAACATTTGTAGTACTCCCTTAAGGATACCTAGTCATCTACCATTTTCCACCAGTGGGTGGGTTGGGATTTAACCTGAATACTTGTACCCTCTGATATCCATAAGTTTCACTGTATAGATGATATCCTATTGGTTGGCAAGTCAAAAGCCTTAGTTTCAACAGTCATGAATGTGGTATTACCATGTTTCCACTAGCAGCAGTGGCTGATAAGCCCTGACAAAATTAGGTGGACTGCTTACCAGATAAAGTTTATTGTGTCTATCTGGGCAGATTCATAATGGGCTGTCCTTTTGGTAGTCAAAGAAAAACTATTGCCTTTTTGCAGTCTGCCTACCTCCACCCCAACTACCAAAAAAGGAGGCCCAGCACCTTGATGAGCTCTGGGTATAGGAGGTGGCATGTGCCTCACTATGGCCTTAATCTTGGCTAACCTGCAGACTGGCGTCCTTTTAGTAGGGCCCAGTCCAACAGACTGAGTTAGAAGCTGTCCAGCAAGCTTATGTTAGGGGCCCTGCAATCCTAATGACTTTTTTGAGCTATGAATCTCTGTACTGATTAGAGCCACTGCCTGAAGACACCCTTTGGGGGTTTGGACTTGTTTCCCTCTGACATAGCTATCAGGTACACTCCTTTTGAAAAGTAGCTATTACCTTAAGTAACTACTGAGCTCTTCTCAAAAATGAACACTCAAGCTGTGGAGACCTTGTGACTCTTTGACTTTTTCCCATCTTGAGGTGGGTCAACTTGGACTCAGCAAATAATAAGGTAGAAAGGGCCCAACAAGCATCACTTGTAAAATGGAAATGGTAGATTCAAGAACACGGACATCCTGGCTCCAGCAGTATTTCATCTTTACAGTAAAAAGTAGCAGTTATCCCTTTGGGGGAAACCTTGCCCCCCACTCTGCTCTCTGAAGAAAATTGCTGGTTCAATAGGGCTTTACTATAAATAATATAGTCCCCTGTTTCTGACTTAAGAGTCTTCTGGCAGCATCTATAAAACTGTGGCAGGATAACTTGACAGCTTGTAAGTAGGGTAAAATCCTAGAATTTGCACTGTTTCTGCCAGTTTTGACAATGAGAATGGGATGCTGACAGAGATATAGCTTTCCGGAAGAGGAAGGAAGAGAAAACCCTGCAGGCTGGTTTAGGGAATATGAGACAATTCCTTGGACTTCGGTGGCAATGCTCTCATCCAAGTGGTATGAGGCAGGGGTTGGGGAGGGGAAATGGCTAATAATGGTCTTCCCCTTGTCTTGCCTGTTAATAACTGTTCAGAGGCTGAGTTGTGACAGGCTGGATCGAAACCACTCAAACGGTGCTTTGTTGCTCACTCTCCCTTAGCGGTGAGGAAGTGGGGAAGAAGGGGATGACCACAGCTGCTTTAAGGAAGAAGACCAGCATGTTTGGGAACTTCAGGCAGGTGAAGAACACAAAGTTTTATGGTTCCGTTAGACATAGGCACCAAAGGCTCCCAGGTAGAGCTATAGCAGCATGTGCCAGAAAGAAAAAAGTCCCTGTGCCAGGAGCTTTCTGGAGGCACGGAAGTACACAGGAGGAAGTAGGACCAATCCTGAGATGAAGAGGTGAAAGAAAAAAAAAAAGGCTTCCTTTTACTCCAGCTTTATCCCATAGGCGAGGCCCTCTTGCTCCCTTGCTGTCCCTATGCACCTGGTCTGAAAATAAGGTTAAACTCGCAGCTGTTGGAGCATCTGTGCCCCACCCCTTCCCCACCCCCCATACGCAGGTGAAGGTGAGTCCGTGTTCTGGTAGGGAAAAAAAACTCCACAAAAACCTGAAATCAATTAATGTGGTTTAAGCAAAACTTACTGTGGGGAAAAAGTTAAAGTGATCTTATGCATAGGGCTCTCTGCCAATTCAATATATAGTCCTGTGCCACGTAATGACGTTTTGGTCAACAGACCACATGATATGGTTTGGTTCTGTCTCCCCACCCAAATCTCATCTCGAATTGTAATCCCCATATGTCGAGGGAGGGGCCTGGTGGGAGGTGATTGGATTATGGGGGAGATTTCCCCCGTGCTGTTCTCGTGATAGTGAGTGAGACCCGCTGTTTTAAAAGTGTGGCACTTCCCCTTCACTCACCCATGCGCTCCTGCTGCCTTGAAAAAACGGTGTTTGCTTCTCTTTTGCCCTCCACCTTGACTGTACGTTTCCTGAGGCCTCCTCAACCATGCAGAACTGTGAGTCAATTAAACCTTTTTTCTTTGTAAATTACCCAGTCTCAGTTCTTTAGAGCAGTGTGAAAACGGACTAATACACCGAATATGCGATGGTGGCCCCATAAGACCATAATATCATATTTTACTGTACCTTTTCTATGTTTAGAAAAACACAAATATTTACTATTGTGTTTCAACTGCCTACAGTATTTAGTCCAGTAACACGATGTATAGGTTTGTAGCCTAGGAACAATAGGCTAGATCCTATAGCATAGGTGTGTAATAGGCGACACTATCTAGGTTTGTGTAAGTACATGTTTACACAATGACAAAATCACCTGATGACACGTTTCTGAGTGTATTCACATTGTTAGTTGATACGTGAATACTGCTGTTATACCATCTATTGCTAAGTGTGTGTAATGAAATTGATGTGTTACACACTTGTACTGTGAATGATCATAAAGTGTCAAGGGAAATTTTCCCATTCAGGGCATTGCCACATGTAGAGGACTCCTTGCCATTTGCCACAGGTGGGTGGATCAGGATTTAAGTGAGCGTCTCTGCCCTTTGTTATTACAATTTGAGATGAGATTTGGGTGGGGACATAGAGACAAACAATATCATGTAGTCTGTTGTTGACCAAAATGTCATTATGTGGCACATGACTATATATTGAATTGGCTGAGTGCCCTATATGTAAGATCATGTTACCTTTTTCCCCACAGTAAGTTTTGCTCAAAGATACAGGTGATGCCCTGTTGGTTGGCAAATCAAAATCCTCAATTTCAGTGGCCCTGACTATGGTGTTATTACACCTCTACCAACAGGAGTGGCTGACAAACCCTGACAAATTCAAGGACCTGCTTGCCAGGCCAGGAGTTCGAGACCAGCCTGGCCAACAGGGAAACTGTGTCTCTACTAAAAATACAAAAATTAGCCAGGTGTGGTGGCACACACCTGTGGTCCCAGCTACTCAGGAGGCTGAGGCAGGAGAAT
>NW_012116266.1:7574177-7578670 GCF_000951035.1 Colobus angolensis palliatus
AACAACTATGTGGGCAGATTCACAACACTCAATTCCTTTGTCAATCAAAGAAAAAACTATCTCTTTGATTCCCCTACTAGTTTTTAATTTTTTTGAGTGTGAAAGACAAATGTACTTCACTTTGGGATTCTACTTAGTCTTTTATTCAGCATGCTTTGAAAGGGGCCTAAACCAACAGGCCTTGCTAGCCAAATGGTAATAGTGTGTTTAGGGGTGCATCTGACCTGGTCCTAGCATCATTTTGGTTTTGCATAAAAAGTGGCAGCCATTAATTTGGGTAGCCATTAATTTATACAATACGTTTTTCTTCTGCCACCAAAAACAAAGCCACTGGCTCAGGTGGGGCCCTGGATTTACAGTTTCCCCTAAACATCTAGACCAGGTTCACTGATGGTTCAGCAGATGAAACCTGATGATGTCAACTGGGCCACTGTGGCTGTAGCCCAAGGGCCAGCTATACAGATTCAAAAATTGATTTGGTTATTTCACTTAGTGGGCGGAATTCTGGCCAATACTCTCCCTAGAGAAACTTACACCCAATTTTATGTGGACAGTTTGATGAGTTTTGGCAAATATGTATTTTTGTGTAATTGCCACCCATTATCAAGAACTAGAATGTTTCCATCACAAAACCATTACGTATGATGTTAGTTATAGGGTTTTCATAGATATTCTTCATTAGGTTTAAGGAAGTCTCTTCTAGTTCTAGTTTGCTGAGCAATTTTATGAATGATGGGTGCTGGATTTTGTCAGATGCTGTTTCTGAAACTACTGATATGATCATATGTTTTTAGAATATTAGTACAATAAAATATTAATGCACAGATTTTTTATTGTTAAATCAACTTTATATTCCTAGGATCAACCCTACTTGGTTATAATGTATTATCCTTTTCATATATTGTTGGGTTCATTTGCTAAATTTTATGAAAAGTTTTTCACATATAGTCATGAGAAATACAGGTCTGTAGCTTTCTTGTAATGTTGTTATTAGTTTTGGTAAAGTTGGTATTGTAGAATGAGTTGGGAAATATTCTCCCCCCTTCAGTATTCTAGAAGGATTTATGAATAATTTGTTCTTCTTTTGCTATTTTCTTAAGGTGGAGGCTGAGGTAAACAATTTGAGATATTTCTTTTTTATTACATACATTATTGTTGTAAATTTCTAAGTACTGCTTTAAATTTATCCCATAAATATTGACTTATGTTTTTAGTTTCATTCAATTCAAAACACATTCTTATTTGTCTTTCGATTTCTTCTTTGATGGATCGGTTACTCAGAAATGTGTTGTTTAGTTTTGTAACGTTTGAAGATTTCCTAGAAATGACTGTGATTTAATTCTACTTGGTCAGAAAACATATGTATGATTAGAATCCTTTAAAATTGAGACTGTTTTATGGCCTACAATTTTGTATATCTTGGCCTCCTGCTGCATCCATGTTGCTGCAAAGGACGTGATTTCATTTTGTTTTGGCTACGCAGTATTTCATAGTATATGTGTACCACACTTTCTTTATCCAGTCCATTGTTGATGGACACCTAGGTTGACGCCATGTCTTTGCTATTGTGAATGGTGCTGCGATGAACATACAAATGCATATGTCTTTTTGGTAGAACAATTTATTTTTCTTTGGATATATACCTGGTAATGGGAGTGCTGACTGAAATTGTAGTTCTATTTTCAGTTCTTTGAGAAATTCCTGAAGTGCTTTCCACAGTGGCTGAACTAATTTACATTCCCACCAATAGTGTATAAGTATTCCCTTTTCTCTGCAGGCATGCCAACATCTATTGTTTCCTGACTTTTTAATAATAGCCATTCTGACTGGTGTAAGATGGTATCTCATTGTGGCTTTGATTTGCATTTCTCTGATGATTAGTGATGCTGAGCATTTTAAAATATGTTTGCTGCTTGTATGTCTTCTTTTGAGAAGTGTCTGTTCATGTCTTTTCATCACTTTTTATGAGATTGTTTTTTGCTTGTTCAATTGTCTACATTCCTTATAGGCTGTAGATATTAGTCCTTTGTCAAACTCATAGTTTGTGAATATTTTCTCCCATTCTGTAAGTTGTCTGTTTACTCTGTTGATAGTTTCTTTGGCTGTGCAGAGGCTCTTTAATTAGGTCCCACATGTCAATTTTTGGTTTTGTTGTGATTGCTTTTGAGGACTTATTCATAAATTATTTGCCAAGGCCAATGTCCGAAAAGGTATTTCCTGAGTTTTCTTCTAGGATTTTAACAGTTTTAGGCCTTACATTTAAGTATTTAATCCATAATGAGTTAATTTTTGTATATGGTGATAGGTAGGGGTACAGTTTCATTCTCCTGCATATTGCACATCTACCCCAGCACCATTTATTGAATGAAGAGTGCTTTCCCCATTTCTCATTTTTGTCAACTTAGTGGAAGATCCATTGGTTGTAGGTGTGTAGCTTTATTTCTGGATTCTCTATTCTGTTCAATTGGTCTATGTGTCTGTTTTGTACCAGTACCATGATGTTTTGGGTATTGTAGCCTTGTAGTATAGTTTGAAGTCAGGTAACATGATGCCTCCTCCCTTGTTCTTCTTGCTTAGGATTGCTTAGAACTGATAAGTGACTTTAGTAAGGTTTCAGGATACAAAATTAATGTAAAAGAATCAGTACTATATCTGTATACCAATATACTCTCAAGTTGAGAGCCAAATCAAGAACATAATCCCATTCACAATGAAAAAAAAAAAAAAAAAAACCTCAGAATATAGCTAACCAAGGAAGTGAAAGATCACTACAAGGAGAATTACAAAACACTGCTGAAAGAAGTCATACGTGACACAAACAAATGGGAAAACATTCCACGTTCATGGATTGGAAGAATCAATATCATTAAAATGGTCATACCACCCAAAGCAATCTACAGATTTTAAATGCTATTTCTATCATTCTGCCAATGTCATTTGTCACAGAATTAGAAAAAACTATTCTAAAATTCATATGGAACTAGAAAAGAACTCGCTACATTTTTTGATGTTCGATTGCTGACAGCTTTTAAGCCTCACCTCTTTCCCTTCTGCCCCGCATCTGGGCAAGCTAATAAGAAGCCCTAGCTATGTCCTTCTTTATTGCCACATAAGCCCCTTCCTGTGTGTGGGAACCCTCATCCCAACCTCACCATCTAACTACCATAAAAATTCCAAGCCAGTCTCCTTTTCCTGGTTTCTCAAGCCATTTTTTGACCAGCTTGGGAGGTCTGTCATGCTCTCCAGGAAAGCTTTATTATGTAATGCTTCTTTTCATGCCCTCTTGGTGTGGATTTAGTATAAGCAGTCTTAACATTCAAGTCGAAAGAGTTCATCCTGACTCTGTGGAATGGTCACAACAGTTAGCACAGAAAGCATGATATCTAGACAATGACCGGGGTCTGTCTTATCTTAGGTTAGCTTATTAATAGGCTTTGCCACCTGTTAGCAATTACGCACTTTGAGCTGTTTCCAGCTTACTAGCTGACTCTTTGAGCTGTGCTGCTTTGTACTACATTTGCTAAATTTTATTGAGCCTTTGTTACAGATTTAACTGGCCTAAGTCAGATTTTGTTTTTTTCAGTATTTAATTGGCATTTAGGGAGAGAGGACAGGCTTGGGGCCCTCCTTAATGTATCACTGGGTCATGTGTCTCTGCCTGAACCTATCTGTGCATCTTGGCTGGAATCATTTGTCTCAATTCCAACATAAGCCATGAGTCACACTAGACTTGAAGGAAGCACTCTTACCTTGTGACCAACCAATTGCTTGGATGTCTCAAATAGACATTGGCCCTCATTCTGTAGATCTCTCAGGGGAAAGACCCTACCCTGTACAATATATGGCCCCACTGGTGGCCACTTGTATCGACGAAGAAAGAAGAGTAGGGAAGGGAGGCTAGTTACTCATGTGTAGAATCTAAAAAAATTGATCTCATAGAAGTGGAGAGTATAATGGTGGTTACCAGAGGCTACGTGGTTAGTGGGGAGGGGTGCGTGGGGAGATGTTGGTGGAGGGATATCTAATTACAGTTATATAGGAGGAATAAATTTCAAGAGATCTATTGTACAGCAGTTAATGATGATATGTTGTATTGTTGAGAAATGTAAAAAGAGTAGATGTTGGGTGTTCGCACCAGAAAAATGATGACTATGTGAGTGATACATTTGTTAATTAGCTAGATTTGACCATTTCACAGTGTATATATACTTCAAAATATCCTGTTACATACAATAAAAATATAAATATCTGCCTATTGACAAAATAAATTATTTAAAAAGGAAGAACTCAAATTTGCACTTAAAAAGAATGCTAGATTTATCTTATAAAAGAAGCGTTTGCAAAGTTAAAAAAGAGGAGAGTCTTATATTGAGTATTAATCCATGTGTATTAACATAATGACCTCATTGGAATATGGCATTCATTCAACTAGCTGGAATTAATACAAGTTTGTATTAAGTTTTTTAAAAAGGAAAGAAAAAAAAAACTGGATG
>NW_012116266.1:7578937-7605534 GCF_000951035.1 Colobus angolensis palliatus
TTTAAAAAAAAAAAAAAAAAAAAAGCTGGATGCAAGGGGAAGAAACAAAAAACTGAAGAGCTGTACAATTTGGCCCAATTGGACAAAATGTACTAAAAGAATTTATGCAACATAAAGATTAAAAGGGGTCTGGTTGCTTCTGTGCCTCTGCAGCATAGGTTCTGAATTAACTTTAACATCTGAAATGCACAAATTGGCCAATCTTCATGGCCTTACATCAATACCAGGGCTCAACTTACATTTATAATTTATAGCAATCTCACTAAATTTAAATTTAAATTTAAACTAAATATAGGAGAGCTCCTAAATATAAAATAAAGGACATATACATATGTTTCACCTTAACCGTAGGAGCCATTGTCCGGCTCCAATTCCCTATTATCATAGCACCCATTGCCCTAAAATTCTCATAGTGGGCATGGATGCTCTGACCCAATAGATAATTAATTAAAAGAAGTCTTTGGCATTTATGAATTGGTTTGACAAAATAGGACCCCATAGTCCATCCTCTCAGCTAAAAGGGTTAATACAGCCCAGTGTAAATTAAAACAGAGCCTTTAAGGATTGAAACTTGTGACATGAGACCTAGTTAAAGAAGGGGTGATTATCCCATTTCTCTGCTTAATAGTCCAATTTGGCCTGTTCTTAAACTTGGAAAGAATGCATGATGCCTCACAGTAGATTCCTGCAAACTTAATACTGTAGTCCCATCCATTAAGGCCTCCATACCCAGTGTTACTGACATTACTGATTCCATTCAATTAGCAGTTGGTAAATATTTTACTACTATACATTGGACTAATATATTCTGTACCATGCCTATTTCAACAGCCTCTCAGCCAGTTTGCCTTCATCTCTGAAGGGACACTGCCATCACACACAATCTTTGCAGACAAAATCTTAACTGCTGCATCCAGTTTTCTCCAGGAACACAGGTATGACCTTACATTGATGACATCTGCCTCCAAGGAGATGTATTTGACATACTAATTTAGTACATACAAATGTTCATAAAAGAATTAATGAAAAGAGGACAGGCAATTGACCCACATAGAGCTAGGACAGCTACCTCAGCTGAATTCCTGAAAATTAATTGCTAAACTGAGAGCTGCTCTATTCTTATATTATCAAGAAAAAGTTATTGATACTCTCAGCACCTACAACATTAAAACAAGCCCAACATCCTTTAGGTGTTTTTGAGTTCTGGAGGCAACATCATCCTTATGTTAGTCCATTTGGCATTGTTATAAAGGAATAGCTCAGGCTGAGTAATTTATAAAGAAAAGAGGTTTATTTGGCTCACAGATCTGCAGGATGTACAAGCATGGTACCAGCAGTTGCTTGGCTTCTTGTGAGGCCTCAGAAAGTTTTTACTCATGGCAGAAGATGAAGGGGGAGCAGGAGCATCACCTGGCGAGAGAAGGAGGAAGAGAGAGATGCCAAGCTCTTCTAAACAACCAGCTCTCATGCAAACTAATAGAGCAGGACTCACTCATTACCACAGGACAGCACCAAGACATTCATGAGGGATCTACCCCCATGACCAAAACACCTACCAGTAGGCCCACCTTGAACATCAGAGGTGACATTTCAATATGAGATTTGGAGGGGACAAACATACAAACTATGTCATCCTTGTTTACAAATTTTATTTAAGTCTACTTATACTATTACTTGCAAATCAGCCCACCTTTGAATGGTGCCCCTCCAACAAAAGGCCCAAAAGTCTGTCTTAAGTTATAATAAAACAGTCCCTCCTGTTAGTGTCCCCAAGAAACTTCCTTATTAGGAAGGCTTTAGCAACTTCCTCTCATTCCTCCTAGAAACTCTGGACTTCTCATGATGGCCATAAGTTGACCATGGGCTTCTGATGAAAGAAACTGCTCATCTTCATGCTGTGCTGGCTGCCATTACAGTGGCAATCACTGGTGACATGCCAGAAACAAAGACTGTCTCTCATAGGTCCTGAGCTTGCGGCCCTTAATATTCAGCTTCCCATTATTCTTTGGTCCTTAAGTAGCATCCTTCAAGCTCAGTACAACTACTAAAGCCTCCTTGCTATGGAACAGAACCAAGCCCAGGCCTCTGGAATATCACATTTGTAGGCAGTAGTGGCCTCCTCTATCTTCAGTCCATTTGCCAGATGCCACAGTACTAGAGGAGATCATCCTTCTTCCAAAGTCTTTGGTTACCTGGGGAACCCTTGGGGTCAACTCAGTGAACAGCAATGAGAATTCATACATTTATGGATGATATCATCACCATCACATATGATGGAACTTGCTGGTGAATTGCTGTTTTTCATCCCTTAATCAGGATATCCTTGATAAAAGATGGGACCCAAGAGTCAGCACAATTGACCAAATCTCAAGCAGTCATCATAGCCCTGGATGCCCTGGCCAACAGTAGGCCTCATCTGCACATTTTTATATACTCTTGGACCATTCATTGCAAATGGTGTAGTTGTCTGGTATGGCCAATGGCACCAAAATTCCTCATCCAAAGTTACCCTCTTTGGGGCAAATAATGCTGGGAATCTCTTACCTCACAGATACCCAAATAGAAATCGAAGTCCTATGTGTCTCTGCACCTACTAAAGCCACAATACAGTGCCTGATCGAGGCACTCATTTCAAAATACACAATGCTAAGCTCTTGAATAAGGCTTTCAACAGAACTTTTATTCTCCTTGCAGGCCTCATAGAGTGCCATAATGACTTACATAAATAAGTTCAAATTCAATTAAATGTATTGAAACATGGCATATGTCAGTGAAACATTAGAGGTGAATTGCAGTAGTCTGAATCCATTTTTTGAAGTAAGATTATTGACAGCTCTTAAGCATCACTTCCTTCCTCTTCTGTCTCACATCTGGGAAAGGAGATAAGAAAGCCTGGGTGTTTTCTTTGCTGCTGGCACACAAACCCCGTCCCACATGTAGTAACTCTTATCCTAGCTCCACCTTCTAATCATCATAAAAATTGTAAGCCAGTCTCCTTTAGCTGCTCTCTTGAACCATCTGGAACCTGCTTGAAAGGCCTGCCCTGCTTTCCCCAGAGACCTCAATTAAGTAAGTAATAAATATTTTCTTACCTTCTTGGTATGTTTGTGGCATCAGCAGTCTCAACATTTGAACCAAATTTTGGGTAGGGTCCATCCTACATCCAGGATGGCCACATCAACAGCAAATTAAACAATGAAGATGAAAAGAAATAATGAACAAAATGAAAGAAATAATAGACAAAAAATTGAACCACATAATTGTACATAAAACAATCCTCAACAAATATAAAATAAGCAAAATTATGCTAAATGTGCTCTCAGACCACAGTGCAGTAAAAATAGAAGTCAACACAATGAAAAGTGCTCAAAACCATAAATTACATGGAAATTAAACTGTTTCTGAATGCCATTTGTATAAACAAAAAAATTAAGGCAGAAATCAAGAAGTTATTTGAAAATAGAACAAAGATACAACATACCAGAGTCTCTGGGACACAGCTAAGGCAGTGTTAAGAGGGAAATTCATAGCACTAAATGCCTACAACAGAATATACATTCTTCTCATCATCACATGTATATTCTGTTATTTTTGGGTGGAGACTTCTGTAAAGGTCTATCAGATCCATTTGGTCCAGTGCTGAGTTTAGGTCCTGAATATCTTTGTTAATTTTCTGTCTCAATGATCTGTCTAATACTGTCAGTGGACTGTTGAAGTCTCTCGCTATTATTGTGTGGGAGTCTATGTCTCTCTGTAGGTCTCTAAGAAATTGCTTTATGAATCTGAGTGTTCCTGTGTTGGGTGCATATATATTTAGGGTAGTTAGATCTTCTTGTTGGATGAACCTTTTACTATTAAGTAATGCCCTTCCTCTTTTTTTTTTTTTTTTTTTTTTATCTTTTTCTCTATCTTTCTTTAACATCCTTCCTTTCATTTTGACCTTGGAAAATCTGACAGTTATGTGTCTTGGGGATGATCTTCTTGTGTAGAATCTTGCAGGAATCTTGCAGGAGTTCTCTGTATTTCCTGAATTTGACTGTTGGCCTCTCTAGCAAGGTTGGGGAAGTTTTCATGGACAATATTCTGAAATGTATTTTCCAGGTTGTTTGCTTTTTCCCCCTCTCTTTCAGGGATGCTAGTGATTTGTAGATCTGGCTTCTTTATATAATCTCATACTTCTCAGAGGTTTTGTTCATTCCTTTTTATTCTTTTTTCTTTATTTTTGCCTGACAGTGTTATTTCAGAGAACCAGTCTTCAAGTTCTGAAATTCTTTCCTCACCTTGGTTTATTCTGCTGTTAATATTTGTGATTGCATTGTGAAATTCTTGTAATGTGTTATTCAACTCTGTCAGACCATTTAGGTTCTTTTTTATATCAGCTATTTTATCCTTCAGCTCCTGTATCACTTTATTGTGATTCTTATTTTCCTTGAATTGGGTTTTGCCATCTTCCTGAATCTCGATGATCTTTGCTCCTATCCATATTTTGAACTCTATTTATGTCATTCCAGCCAGGTCAGCCTCCTTAAAAACTCTTGTTGGAGAACAGGTGCAGTTGTTTGGAGGACATATGACATTCTGGCCATTTGAGTTACTGGAGTTCTTGTATTGGTTCTTTCTCATCTCTGCCTGTGGGTATTTCTTTAACTACAGTGTAGATTGAGTACAGTCAATAGACTTCTTTTATGGTTTCACCGAGCCAAGGCTTTGTGTATGGTCTGATATGGTTTGGCTGTGTCCTTACCCAAATCTCAACTTGAATTGTATCTCCCAGAATTCCCACATGTTGTGGGAGGGACCAAGGGGAAGGTAATTGAATCATGGAGGCCAGTCTTTCCTGTGCTATTCTTGTGATACTGAATAAATCTCATGAGGTCTGATGGGTTTATCAGGGATTTCCACTTTTGCCTCTTCCTCATTTTCTCTTGCTGCCACCATGAAGAAGTGCCCTTCACCTTTCACCATGATTCTGAGGTCTCCTCAACCATGTGGAACTGTAAGTCCAATTAAACCTCTTTTTCTTCCCATTCTTGGATATATCTTTATCAGCAGCATGAAAACAGACTAATATACAGTCTTTATTTGAAGATGACTTCTTATGTCTGGTTTCAGAGTGGGGTATGTTATTGAGTTATTTTTGGTGTTGAAGCTTTGGGGTATGATCCAGCAGCTGGCACTTATTGGTCAGTTGGTAGATTCTTGCTCAGTTGTGTGGCTCCCCTACATTTCCTCACAGTTGCAGCCATGTTCCCTCTCAGTGCTCTGAAAGTATGGGTTCCTCTGCCTGTTAAGCATGTAGTTCACGACTTGGTCCTCCTGGGCTGCCCACTACAGCTCTGGGGTGATCTCAGTGTTTATGTTCCTGCTAGAAGCAGCAGAGGAAGAGATCTTGGTAGTGATTGTGGCCAAGTGTCATTTGCTTGACTCCTAGGGTCTCTTCCCCAGAGAGATCCAGGTCAGCAATCACTCAGTACAGTCAGCCCAAGATGGAGGCTGTGGGCCTAAGCCAGGGGTTCCTTGTCTGGTGATGAGCCATAGGGAGTGTGTAGGACATGTGGGAGATGGACTGGCCTCCTTTCTTTGGGTTGACTGCAGGTTGTTGGAGGTTTGGATAAGGAACTTAGGGTCTTTGCTCCTTTGTTAGTCTGAGGGTGGCAAGGACAGTTCCACTGCAGAGGCAGTGGCAGAGATACTCAGTTGCCCCTGGAGGCTCTAGGAAGTTGCTGAGCAGGTAATGGCTCACTAACTCTGGTGGTGGGTGGCTGGAGGCCCAGGCGTGGGGGACCTGCTCAGTGAGGAGATATGGGAACGGCCACCCACATTATAGTATGGCCACTTTTCCATAGGGCTGCTGCAGTATGCTTGGGGTCCCTAGTCACCTCAGATTTTTCAGAACCTGGAGGTGTCACCAGTGAAGGCTGCGAGAGAGCAAAAATGGCAGCCTGTCCTCCTCTCTGGGAGTATTGTCCCAGGGAGATATGGACCTGTTGCTGGCCCAAAGGTACCTGTAGGAAGTGGCTAGAGACCCCAGTTGGGAGTTCCCACCTGGTGAGGAGGAACAGGATCAGGACCCACTTGAAAAAGCAGTCTGGCCACGTGTTGGTAGAGCAGCTGTGCTCTGCTGGGGGTCCACTTCAGCCCCTGGTCGCCTCACACACTCTGAAGCCCAAAGGCTGGAATGGCTAAGTGGCCCAAACGGCAAAGGTAGTGGCCCGCCCCTTCCCTTCGGAGCTCTTTCTTAGGGAGGTGCAATGGCGCAACTAGTAGCTGGCTAGAATTTCAAGCCAGTGGGTCTTGTCTTGTGAGATGCTGTGGAAGTGGAGCGTGTGGGCCATTGCTGCTCAGCCCCCTGGATTCAGTCCCTTTCCTAGGAGTATGTACAGGAATATAACCTCCCACTTTGCCGGAGTTGCAGCTACTTTTGCTGGAAAGCCTGAGTATCTAAGGCTCCAGAGTTTCCCACACATGCCTGAGTGGCTGCTCTGCTGAGACTCGACACAGCTCTGTCAGACTGAAGACTGAAGGCCCTGGTGGAGTGGTCCACAAGGAGATCTCCTGACCCAAGGGTTGCAAAGATACATGGGAGAAGCGTGGTTTCCAGGGTTGCTCATTCACTCACCACTTCCCTGGTTGGGGGAAGATCCCCTGTTGCTCCCAGGGGGGCAGTTGTCCTGTCTTGGTTTTTTTTGTCCTTTATGGGTCAAGTTGTTTCCTTCATTAGTCCCAATCTGAGTACCTGGATGTTTCATCTGAAGGTGTTGTACTTATTCACCCCTTCTGTTCCTCTCCGTGACAGCCACGCACATTAGCTGCTTCTAGCTGGCCATCCTGGCCACTCCCCTCTATTACTTTATATCCTCTGACCCACATCTCTTCCTTTCCTCACCCCCTCCATCCCACACCCCTGGTGACCACTGCTTTGTTTCTCTGTATGTATGAATTTCTTTATTTTTTATATTCCACATATCAGATTTCATTATATCATGCAATATTTTTCTTTCTGTGTCTGGCTTATTTACATTCACATAATGCCCTCCAAACTCATCCATGTTGTGGAAAATAGCAAGATCACATTCTCTTTTAGAGCTGAATATTCCATTATATACCAGTTTCTTTATCCAGTCATTCATCAGTGTGGTCCCATAGCTCTTTAAAGTCATAGATACCATATCTGAGAAAAACTTTATAGCCCTAATATACAGCCAGGCATTCCCATAGAAGCACAGTACATAGAAATCCATATAAGTATTTATCTAATACTGGGTCTGATAGAGCCTTGGTAACTATGTTTTATGGACAAGGAAAGTGATAGCCAGAGGTATAAATTAATTTTCCAAAGGTAACATATTTTGTACAAAGCCAAAAGGCATTCTCAGTCTCCTAGGTGTGTACTTTTTTTCATTCATCCCAACTGCCTTGATGACAATGACCATGAGAGGGGGAAATCCCCATTCTTGGGTCTTTTTGTCCAGTGAAGTCCAGAGATAAAATGATACATTTACTATCATCATTGCCATTTTGTCATTTTTTTCTACAAGTCTGTTTTTAAATAAAAGTAAAACTTTGTAAATAAAATTGAAGTTTTCTTAACCTCTAACCTCTAATCCCAGTCACCATTCTTCTCCCCAGAGGAAATCTCTATCATGAATTTAGTGAGATTTGACTATACACACACTCATGAGCAGTGACACATGTCTTGGCCAACTAATCAGGGGTCTGGAAGGAAAAACACTAGAAGGTGAAAGTCAGGGAAGCCTAGGGTAGATGGGACAAACAGGAGTAGGCACAAAGACTGAAGGCCTTTGTATCACATGGTAGTGTCCATCAGAGAACATCCATCAGGAGAGAAGCTGAACAGTCAAGTAGATGGAATTACAACAAGCTGATGGCAGTCATCCTCTGTCATCAGATACCCCAAAGCTGGCACCCTAGATGCACTAATAAAGTGGCAGCCATGGTAGCTAGTATAGTCTATGCAAGAGCTCAACAGAACATGCTCCCACTTACCAAGGCTGATTTAACTATTGACACTGCCCAATGTCCAATCGGCCAACAGTAGTATCTCTTGAGACCAGCCTGTCACTTAATGTCAAGTTTACTACTTTGGAAACTTTACCCCTTGAAAGTGGCAGTAATTCATTTTGACATGAGTAAGTATTCTGGGAATGAATTTCCCTTTCCTGCCTTCAGTGACTCAACCAGCACCACTATTTGAGGGCTTACAGAGTGTGATCAATAGCTCAGAACATCATACAATATTGCATCAAAGCAAGAGACCCACTTTATACTAGAGATAGTACAGGAAGGACCCATGATTATTGACTGGTTCTATCATTCCCAAAAGAGTGATGAAATCACCTTGTAAAGGCACAACAGAAGTGTTAGCTCAGCATCTGAGAACCAAGGAGCCCTCCTTAGCATCATTTCCAGTGATGTACCTAGTAGGGTGGACATAAATTTAACAAATAAAAATGTAGGAAACTCAGTTAAATTTGAATTTCAGGTAAACAAATTTTTAAATATGTCCCATGCAATATTTGGAACATACTTATACTTTTAAAAGATGGTTATTTATCTGAAATTAAAATTTAATTAGGCATCCTGTATTTTATCTGGCAACTTTACCACTTGGGGAATTTGTACTTCTTGTACTACAATTCTTGGCTCTGTGGGTTCCCAAATGGGGGATATTTTCATCAGGGTTCATAAGAAGAGTTCCATTTAACTATAAACTATGTCCACCACTATGGTAATTCTATTTCTTGTGCCAAGGCACCAGCAAGCAAGAAGAGGAGTTACCATCTTGTCAGGAGTGATTGACCCTGATCACCTAGAAGAGGTAGGATTGCTGGTACAAAATGTGGGAGTATGGAGGAATATGTGTGGCATGTAGGAGATCCACTTTGGTGCCTCCTTGGGAATTCCTTGCCCAATTTTGATGATAACTGGGCAAGACAGCTACCTCAGCTTGAGAAGGGCAGTGACCAGGGGCTCAGACCCCTCAGGGAATGAGTGATGGTGACTGAGTTAGTCACCCAATCAGAAGAGGTGAAGGTTAGAGGAATCTAGAATGGATAGTGGAGAGGAAGAAGATTGTGACTCAGTTGTGTCTCTGAGGCCAGCTGCAGTGGTGAGAGACAGTTTTTCCCACTAATCTGGATTTCTCCTAGGAAGAGAGGTCCACTGGAATCCTGGAGGATCTGCTTCCAGAACCCCTATGAAGGAAGTGAATTTCAGTAGCACAAGGGATGGGCTTTGTAAATGTCAGGATTTGCCATCCAGGTCCTTCTTCAGGATTTTAAGACTTACTCTCAAGCTGCTGGTATGCTGCTGGAAGAAGGCGCTCACCTTTCGGCCCTGTTTAGGAACTGTTTCAGCTGAATAAAACTGCTTTTCCCAAGGTCGTGCCTTCTTACAGGAACAGCCAACATCCAATGACTGAGCAATCCAGTGCTAAAAAGCTCAATCTCATTGCCTCAAATTGAAAGAACTCTTAAGAGCCATCTCAGCTCCAGCACTCCCTGCAAAGTCTCCTGAGGCCATCACTGGGTCTACATTGCAGCTCCACGTCTCCTTCTGTCCAATCCTGTTTCTTTCTCCTCTCTTCCACAGATGTTGATCTCCATAGTGCTATCTAATAAGTGTTTTATACATACATTTCCATCTCAGGGTCTGCCTCCCAAGTAAATGAAACTGTGAAAAGCAGCAACAGAGGACAGAGGACAAAGAAATAGTAAATGTTAAGAGAAAATAACTAAAAACTACAATTTAGCACTCATCTAAATGACCATTCATAAGGAAAAATATCAAGAATACATGTTAAAATTTAAGGAAAATCATTAATCAAAA
This sequence comes from Colobus angolensis palliatus, assembly GCF_000951035.1. Taxonomy (NCBI): domain Eukaryota; kingdom Metazoa; phylum Chordata; class Mammalia; order Primates; family Cercopithecidae; genus Colobus; species Colobus angolensis. The sequence continues at coordinate 7,588,787 of NW_012116266.1, forward strand.
AAGGCATTTGTCTTCTAAAATTAGAAAGAGAGAAAACGCCATTTAAAAACTCATTCATTCTCATAGAATTCAGGAATGAGGCTAGAGGAAAAGCATTTTAATGGGAATAACAAAATAAAATGGTAGACATAAATCCAAATGTGTGAATTACCGCAATAAAACTATAAATGAACTCAACATTTTAGTTAAAATATATTCAGATTTCGTATGTTGTTTACCAGAGACACATCTAAAACCTGAGGGCACAGAAAGGATGAAATTGAAAAGAAAAAGTGAACTGGACAAATACTAGCCAAAAGAATGCTGGTGTATCCCTATTGATTAAAGATTAATATTTGTTTTTAAAATGATAACAATTATTTGGAGAATGGAAGGTTACCATATAATTATTTAAAACAAAAACAATTTACCAAATACATACAACCGCTATGAACCATTAAGCAGCTATTAACATACTAACAGTTTCAAAATACAGCTAAAAATAACAGCATTACAAAGTTGACAAGTTCACAATGAAAATGAGATAATTTAATCTGATTCTTTTTCAAATTACTATTTATGTTAACTAGAGCTAACAGGCAAAAAAAAAATTAGTAAGACATAAACATTTTAGCATAATTAACAAACGGCATGGCAGATATATAATGAAAACTGCTTCCAACCAGTAAATAAGGTGCAATTAAAGGATACAGGTTAGCACCCATGGCAAATTACAAAAATGGACCACCTGCCAGTGCAAAAAACTAGTCTCAATAAATATTTTAAGGTGTTAAATATTAAAGAATTTTCTAACTACAATGTAATAAAATTAGAGAACCTTTTTTTAAAAAGATGAGATATCATACATATACACCTACTAAGACATAATGTATATTTATTTATTTAGGCCTTCTTTAATGTTCAACTATTTTTTATAATTTTCTCCATATAGGTTTTATCCATATTTTGTTAGGTTTTTTCTTATATGCTTTATATGTTTGATGCAGCTTTCTTTATGAATTGATTTTTAAAATTATGAATTCCATGTCTTTAATCAATATAGGGCAGTTCAGATTTTCTATTTCTTGTATCAATTTTGATAAGTTGCTTATTTCCAGGAACTTGTGCTGGATAATTTCACCTGAGTTATTGCTTGAATTAATCATTAAAAGTTTGTAGGATCTGTAGTGTTATAACCTCTTCTATTTTTGATATTGGTAACTTGTGTTATCTCTCTTTTTTTCTTGATTGGTCTTATTAGGAGTATATCCATTTTGTTAATCTCTTCAGTGAAACAACATTTGGCTTTGTTAATCTTCACTGTTGTTTCCTGTTTTCTGTTGCATCGATTTCTACTTTTTATTATTTTCTTCCTTCTACCTCCTTTTTATTTAATTTACTCTTCTTTTTCTAAATTCTTAAGCTTGAAAAATCAATTTTAAACCATTATTTTTAAATAAGACAGATAAAAAGGCTATAAATTTCCTTAATCTAAGCATGACTTTGAATGTATCCCTCACATTTTTATATCTTGTATTTTCATTATAGCTTTGACATATTTTCTAACTTACTTTGTAATTTCTTCTTTGACCAGTTGATTATTTTGAAGTATATTGTTTACTTTCCAAATATTTGGGACTTTCTGGATATCTTACTGTTACTGATATCTAGTTTAATTTCTTTATGGTTAAAGAACATACTTTTTAAGATTTTAGTTTTTAAACCATTATTGTGCAGAAGCTTTTTAGTTTGATGTAATTTTACCCCCACATAGGTAAAATTCATATAACATAAAATTAACTAATGAAAGTGTAAAATTTAGTGGCATTTAATATATTCACAGTGTTTTGCAAATACCACTTCTAATTCTTCCTGTGGCAAGTAGGTGCTCTGCTCCTCTGTCTACACTCTGATGGAGACTTTCCTTGGCATCCTACCTGGTCTCCAATATTTATCGTAACAACCAGTAGAAGGCTGTGGAGAAGGTCTGTGAGTCAGCACAAAATACTCTTGTGTTTGCGGCTACAAGGGTTTTCATATTCTAACATTAGCCTACCCTCAGCCTTTAACAATTCTTTACAAAATTTATCTGATTTTTTTTTTTTGTTCTTTGAGTCTGGCTGTCACCCAGGCTGGAGTGCCATGGTGTGATCTTGGCTCACTGCTACCTCCGCCTCCCTGGTTCAAGCCATTCTCCAGCCTCAGCCTCCCGAGTAAGTAGCTGGAGTTACAGCCCACCACCGTGCCCAGCTAATTTTTGTATTTTTAGTAGAGACGGGGTTTCGCTGTATTGGCCAGGTTGGTCTCAAACTCCTGACCTCAGGCAGTCTGCCCGCCTCAGCCTTCCAAAGTGCTGGGGTTACAGTTTGAGCCACTGCGCCTGGCCTTGAATTCTTCTTAGTTGCACGTTTGGTGAGCCTGTCTTCTTCCTGTACTCTTGTTGGATGAGTCAGTGCATACATCCTTGGATATATCTATCCTTGGAAGTGCTTGTACTTTCTTAGATTTCAAGTTAATTGGTTGCGCTGTAAAGACAGCTCTCTGATGGATTCAAAGGTGTTACAATTTTGTAAATTGCCCAATATTTTATTGTTAGGGTGGGAGCTGTGGTATTTTCAACTTTCTGTGTCTTAAGAATAAGCTTGGAAGTGCCAAATAGTTGTTTTTATATTTTCCAAGAGTTCATAGTTGCAGTCCACACGCTATTCTTCCATAACTAGAAATGAAAACTCTGCCTGCCCTTCCTCCCACCCTTCCTCCCGCCCTTCCTCCAACTTTTTGAGGTAAAATTCATATAACATAAAATTAACTAATGAAAGTGTAAAATTTAGTTGCATTTAATATATTCACAGTATTTTGCAAATACCACTTCTAATTAATTCCCAAATATTTTTATCACCCCAAAAGAAAACCCTCTACCCATTAAACAGTTGTTATCCATTCCCTCATCCCCCAAGCCATTGGAATTACCATTTTGCATGTGTCTCTATGGATTTACCTATTCTGAATATTTCGTGTTAAATAAATTATACAATGTATGACCTTTGTGTCTGACTTCTTTTACTTAGCATAGTGTTTTTAAGGTTCATCATGTTGTAGCAGGTATAAATACTTCATTCCTTTAAAAAAATTTTTTAACTTGACTATTGTATACATTTATGGTGTACAACATGATGCTTTGAAATATATATACAGCTGGGTGCGATGGCTCACACCTGTAATCCCAGCACTTTGGGAGGCTGAGGCAGGCAGATCATGAGGTCAGGAGATCGAGACCATCCTGGCTAAGACAGTGAAACTCTGTCGCTACTAAAAATACAAAAAATTAGCTGGGCATGGTGACACACACCTGTAGTCCCAGCTACTCAGGAGGCTGAGGCAAGAGAATCACTTGAACCTGGGAGGCAGAGGTTGCAGTGAGCTGAGATCACGCCATTGTACTCCAGCCTGGGAGACAGAATGAGACTCCATCTCAAAAAAAAAAAAAAGAAAGTATACAGTGTGGAATGGCAAAATCAAGCTAAGTAACATACACTATTACCTCATATATGATTTTTTTTTTGTGGTGAGAACACTTAAACTCTCCTCTTTTAGGAATTTTCTAGTATATAATACATTGCTATTAGTTATAATCCCCATGTTGTACAGTAGATCTCTCAAACTTATTTTTCCTATCTCTCTGAAATTTTGTATACTTTGGCCAACACCTCCCCAATTCCCCTCCCCTCCAGCCCCGGTAACAACCAACATTCTACTCTTTGCATCTATCTGTTCACCATTTATAGATTTCCACTTATAAATGAGATCATGCAATATTTGTTTTTCTATTCTTGGCTTATTTCACTTAACATACTTTTCTCCAGATTTATCCATATTGTTGCAAATGACAGAATTTCCTCCTCTTTAAAGGTTGAATAGTATTGGGTATATATACCATATTTTCTTTATTCATTCACCCACTGATGGACGCTTAGATTGATTCCATATCTTGGCTATTGTGAATAATGCTGAAATAAACATGGAGTGCATATTCCTTCAACATTTTATTTCCTTGTGGTATATACCCAGTAGTGGGATTGTTCGATCATATGGTAGCTCTACTTTTAGTTTTTTGAGGAACCTCTATGCTTTTTTCCATAATGGCTGTGCTAATTTATATTCCCACCAATAGTGTAGCAAGATTTCCTTGCTCTATATCCTTGGCAACATTTGTTATCTAATCTTTTTAATAATAATAGCCATTCTAACTGTTGTGAGGTGGTATCTCATCATGGTTTTAATTTGCATTTCCCTGATGATTAGTGTGGTTGAGCACCTTTTCATATACCTGTTGGACATCTGTATGTCTTCTTCGAGAAATGTCTTTTTTTTTTTTTTTGAGACGAAGTCTCGTTCTGTCACCCAGACTGGAATGTTGTGGCATGATCTTGACTCACTTGCTGCCTGGGTTCAAGCGATTCTCCTGCCTCAGCCTCCCAAGCAGCTGGGATTGCAACCGCCCACCACAGGCTTTTTTTTTTTTTTTTTTTTGAGACGGAGTCTTGCTCTATCGCCCAGGCTGGAGTGCAGTCTCAGCTCACTGCAAGCTCCACCTCCCGGGTTTACGCCATTCTCCTGCCTCAGCCTCCCGAGTAGCTGGGACTACAGGTGCCCACCACCTCGCCCGGCTCGGTTTTTGTATTTTTTAGTAGAGACGGGGTTTCACCGTGTTAGCCAGGATGGTCTCGATCTCCTGACCTCGTGATCCACCCGTCTCGGCCTCCCAAAGTGCTGAGATTACAGGCTTGAGCCACCGCGCCCGGCCTTTTTTTTTTTTTTTTGTAGTTTTAGTAGAGATGGGTTTCACCATCTTGGCCAGGTTGGTCTTGAACTCCTGACCTTGTGATCCACCTGCCTCGGCCTCCCAAAGAGCTGGGATTACAGGCGTGAGTGACCGTGCCCGGCCAAGAAATGTCTATTTTAAGTCCATTTTAAACTTGAGTTGTTTTCTTGTTACTGAGTTCCTCATGTATTTTGGATACTAACCTTTATCATATGTAAGGTTTAATAATAATTTGTTTTCCATTTTGTAGATTGTCTCTGCTCTGTTGATTGTTTCTTTTGCTGTGCAGAAGCTTTTTAGTTTGATGTAATCCCATTTGTCTATTTTAGTTCATTGCCTGTACTTTTGGGGTTATGTCCAAAAAATTATTGCCCACACCAGTGTAGTTTTAGAATTTCTGGTCTTACATTTAAGTCTTTAGTCCATTTTGAGTTAATTTTTGTATATGGAGTAAGATAAGGGTCCAGTTTCATTCTTCCACATGTGGATACCCAGTTTTCCCATCACCATTTATTGAAGGGACTACCCTTTCCCCATTGTATGTTCTTGGTACCTTTGTTGAACATCAATTGACTGTAAATGCATGAATTTACTTCTGGGTGCTCTGTTGTATCCATTGTTTTTTGTGTCTATTGTTATGCCAGTACCATGCTGTTTCGATTACTATGGCTTTGCAGTAGATATTGAAATCTGGTAGCCTCTAGTTTTCTTTTATTGCTCAGGATTGCTTTGGCTATTTGGGGTCACTTATGCTTCCATATGAATTTTAGGTGTGTTTTTTTCTATTTCTGTGAAAAATGTCATTGGAATTTTGATTGCAATGCCTTGAATCTGTAGATTGCTTTGGGTAGTATGTACATTTAAGCAATATTAGTTCTTTGAATTCATGAACACAGATATCTTTCCATTTGAGTCTTCTTCAATTTCTTTCATCAATGTTTTATAGTTTTTGGCATACAGATCCTTTACATTCTTGGTTAAATTAATTTCTAAACGTTTTTGTAGGTATTGTAAATGGAATTGTTTTCTTCATTTTTTTTAAGAGAGTTCCTTGTTAGTATATAGGAATGCAACTAATTTTTGTATGTTATTTTATTTCTTGCACCTTTACTGAATTTACTTATTAATTATAACAGTTTTTTGTGACATTCTTAGGAATTTCTTAAAATATAGGATCATGTCTGAAAACAGACAGTTTAACTTATTCCTTTCCAATTTGCATTTCTTTATCTTCCCCTTACCTAATCACTCTAGCTAGGACTTCTAGTGTAGTACATTGGAGAGAAGTGGGAAGAGTAGACATCCTTGTCTTGTGCCTGATCTTAGAGGAAAAGCTTTTAATTTCACTGTTGAGTATAATGTTAGCTGTGAGTCTGTCATGAAAGTGTGTTGAATTTTGTCAAATGCTTTTTCTGCATCTATTGAGATGACCATATGGTTTTGTCCTTAATTCTGTTAATGTGTATACATTTATTGACTTACATATGTTGAACCATCCTTGCATCCCAGAGATAAATCCCACTTATTCACCGTGAATGATCCTTTTAATGTGCTGTTAAATTCAGTTTGCTAATATTTTGTTGAGGATTTTTACACCTACATTATCAGGGATGTTGACATAACTTTATCTTTTTGCAGTGCCCTTGTCTGGATTAAGTATCAGAGTAGCACTGTCCTTGCAAACTGAGGTTGAAGGTGTTTTCTCCTTTTTAATTTTTTGGAAGCATTTGAGAAGAATTCAAAGTAGTTCTTGAAATGTTTGGTAGAATTTAGCAGTGAAGCCATCAAGCAGTGAAGCATTTCTTTCACAGGAGAGTTTTTATTACTGTTTCAATACCCTTACTCATCATTGGTCTGTTCAGGTTTTCTGTTAGTTCATGACTCAGTTTTGATAGGTTGCATGTTTCTGGGAATATATCCATTTCTTCTAGGTTATCCGACTTCTTGATATCTAATTGTTCACAGTAGACTTATAATCCTTTGTGGTTCTGTGATATCAGTTGTAATGTCTCCTCTTTCATTTCTGATTTTGAGTCTACTCTTTTTTTTCTTAATGTAGTTAGAGGTTTGCCAGTTTGATTTTTTTTTCAATAAATCAATGCTTAGTTTCATTGATCTTTTCTACTTTCTTCTAGTCTCAATTTTACTTGTTTCTGCTCTGACCTTTATTATTTCTTCTACTAACTGTGGACTTAGTTTGTTCTTTTTCTATTAATAGTTGCTTTAGATGTAACATTAGGTTGCTTGAGATTTTTCTTCTTTTTTGATGTAGACATTTTTTGCTATAAAGTTTCCTCAAAGAACTGCTTTGCTGCATACTATAATTTCTGGTATGTTGTGTGTCTATTTTCATTTGTGTCAGGATATTTTTATAATTTCCTATTTTAGTTTCTTCTTTGACCCATTAATGGTTCAGGGACATGTTTAATTTCCACATATTGGTAAATTTTCCAAAATTTCTCTCGTAATTCATCTCTGGTTTCATACAATTGTCATCAGAAAACATAGTTGATATGATTTCAATCTTATATATTAGTTAAGGCTTGTTTTATGGCTTGACATATGATCTATCCTGGAGAATGTTCTGTGTGTTCTGGGAAAGAATGTATATGCTGCTGCTGTTGGGTGGAATGTTCTGTACATGCCTTTTAGTTCCATTTGGTATAAAGTGTAGTTCAAGCCTAATGTTTCCTTCTTAATTTTCTGTCTGAATTATCTGTCCAGTGTTGAAAGTGGGGTATTACTGACATCCTCTACTATTTTTTTTTCTTTTTTTTTAAAGCTAGTCAAGTGAAGCAGCTGGAGTGGAGAAGAAACAAAGGAATCTGTAACTGGTTGTGATCAATTAAGTTGTAAGCACCATTACACTCAGACCAGCCTGAAGTCCTCTACTATTGTTGTATTGTAGTCTACCTCCTTCTTCAGATCTATTAATATTTGCTTTATATTTATTCTAATTTTGGGTGCATATATATTTACAATTGTTATATTCTCTGATGAATTGACCCTTTTATAATTATATAATGACCTCCTTTGTCTCTTTCACAGTTTATGACTTAAGGTCTGGTTTCTTTGGCATAACTATAGTTACTCCTGCTCTTATTTCCATTTGTATGGAATATCTTTTTACATCCTTTCACTTTCAGTCTATGTGTGTTCTTAAAGGTGAAGTGGGTCTCAGGTAACATGTAATTGAGTCTTGTGTTTTTAAACGATTCAAGTCATTCTATGTGGTTTAATTGGAGAATTTAATCCATTTACATTCAAAGCAATTATTTATAGGTAAGAACTTACTACCGCCATTTTGTTAATTGTTTTGTGGTTGTTTCATAGATCCTTTGTTTCTTTATTCCTGTCTCCCTTTATTATTGGATGATTTTTTTATAATATATGCTTTGAGTACTCACTTTTTATCCTTTTTTAATCTACTATGGATTTTGCTTTTCATAGTTACCATGAAGCTTACATAAATTACAGTTTTAACAGGCTATTTAAGCTGATAACTTTGTATTTAAAAAAAAATAAAAAACCAAAAAAACTATGGTTTTTCCCCACTTACCTCCATTTCCAGAGTTCTTTATCTGTTCATATGTGTTCAAAGTACTGTCTAGGGTCCTTTCCTTTATCCTGAAAAACTTCCTTGGCAATTCTTTTAGGGCAGTCTACACCAGGGCAAACTCCCTAAATATTTTTAATCTTAGGGATTAACTTAATTTCTTCTTCATTTTTACTAGTTATATGATTCTTGGTTGACAGATCTTTTTTGTTTTGTTTTGTTTTCAGCACTTTGTCATTCCACTGCCTTCTTAAACAGTTTCTGATAAAAATTGATAAAAATTGGCTGGTAATCTTATTGAGGATAACTTTTTATATAAGTCACTTCTCTGTTGCTGCAAATTCACTCTTCATCTTTTGGCAGTTTTATTATATAACATGTCTGCTGTGATGCACTTTGAATTTATCCTCATTGGAGTTCTTTGAGCTTCTTTGACGTATTGATTTATGACATTCATCAAATTTGGGAAGTGTTTGGCTGTAAATTCCTCAAATATTCTTTCTTTCTCGTTTCCTGTGACTCTGATAATGTGTATATTGGCACACTTGATGATTGTCCTGTAGGTCATTTAGGCTCTGTTCACTTTTCTTCATTTTTCTTTCTGCTCCTCATTCTGGATAATTTCAAATGTCCTATATTCAAGTTCACAAATTCTACATCCTGTCTGCTTTAATCTGCCATTGAAGCCCTTGAATAAATCTTACATTTCTGTTATTACACTTTCTACTGTAGAATTTATATTTTTTTAATTTATTCTTTATTGACAGTCTCATTTTTTCATACATTGTTTGCTTAGCTTCCTTTTGTACTTTGTCAGCTCTTTAAGCATATTTAGGAAAGTTGTTTTAAAATCTTTGTCTAGTAAGTCCAAAGTCCTGGCTTCCGCAGGAAAGATTTCTGGTTTTTTTTGTGTGTGTGTGTTTTCCTGTGAATGGGACATATTTTCTGTTTTTGTACGTCTTGTAATTTTTTGGTGAAAATTGGGCATTTTAAATATTATAATGTGGTAACTCTGAAAATATCCCCCTTCCCCAGGGGTTGCTATTGTTGATCGTTGAGGGCTACAATTACCTTTTTAATGACTTATGTAAACTATTTTTTGCAAAGACTGTATTCTTTGTTTGTGGTGGGTCTGTGATCTGATCCATCATCTAAGTGATCAGCCAGTGAACTGACAGAGCTTTCCACAAATACCAGAATTCATCCACCCCGTTTTTTTTTTTATTAAGCAGTGCCCTGTTAGCTGCAAGTTTTGGATTATATTCTGGAGTTCTGAGATCATTGATCTGTCAGTCATTGACAGTTTATATTTATTTCCATGGAGGGACTGATTTTTGGACATCCTATTCCATCATTTTCTATGATGTCACTTACATCTTCTTTTTTGATAAATTTTTTCTTTGATATTAATCTTTTTGTTTTCATATATTCTTTAAATTACTATTTTTGTTTCCTGGGGCTCAGGGAATAAGAGGTTCATGACATGCGAAGTAATTATGTGCTTTCTTTTAATGCTTGACGTTTCCTAACTTGACAGCCTGCTAATACATTTCATCCATGCATATATCTCACTATCTTCCAGTTGCACAGGTTAAATTGTAAATAAATTCTACATCTTATATAAGAGAAAGCAAATTTAGAACATTCAATCTCATTTTATTATTTATAACCAACAGTAATACTAAGTTTAAAAACTATATTGATATTTAATTATTTCTATTCACTTTCTCTTCTGTTTTAATTTCAGGATCCATATTTTCCACCTCAAAAAATGAGTGAATATGTAATAGACCCTCATTTTGTAGGTAAGATGTTATTTATATATAAATTACTGTAATTTTCATAAACTTATTCAGTGAAATTGGGAATATGAATTCATATAAAATAATTACCATCAAGACCTTCTTTCAAAAGGTAAATTACACTATGATGACTTTTGATTATTGGCATGAAAACCTGTGGAATTATAGTGTCAGCAGAAAATCAAGGGAAGCAAAATACAGGTGGGCTTAAAATCTGGAAACCTAGATATTTTACCAGTTTTATGATATTAGTAAACCAATTATTACATTTATTTATCTGTGTTTCCAAACTTTTTGTCTGCACCATGAATCTTTCTAGTTAGAAGTTTTCTCTAATTCAAGAAGTTGTTCAGTGACCTTATGAAGATACATTTAATGTATCACCCAGCATCATAATAAAAATATTTGACAACCAATGTAGCATAAGCCTGGCAAACCAGATTACATAGTTCTGTTGGATGAGTTCTGGAGACCCACTGCTGTGCCATGTTAGAGTTGAGGGAAATGGAAGATTCCTAAGGGAATCAAGGTAGTCAGGACAATATATGTAAGGTGACACTTGAATATCTTGAGGTAGCAACTTTTTTTGTTTGTTTAAGTTCTGGGATACATGTGCAGAACATGCAGGTTTGTTACATAGGTATGCATTTGCCATGGTGGTTTGCTGCACCCATCAACCTGTCATCTAGGTTTTAAGCCCTGCATGCATGAGGTATTTGTCCTAATTCTCTCTCACCCCTTGCCCCCTACACATCGACAGGCCCTGGTGTGTGATGTTCCCCTCCCTGTGTCCATTTGTTCTCCTTGTTCAACTCCCAGTTATGATGAGAACATGCAGTGTTTGGTTTTCCATTCCTGTGTTAGTTTGCTGAGGATGATGGTTTCCGGCTTCATCCATGTCCCTACAAAGGACATGAACCCATTCTTTTTCATGACTGCACAGTATTCCATTGTATATATGTGCCACATTTTCTTTATCCAGTCTATCATTGATGGGCATTTGGGTTAGTTCCAAGTCTTTGCTATTATAAATAGTGCTGCAATAAACATGTGATGTGCATGTGTTTTTATAGTAGAATGATTTATAATCCTTTGGGTATATACCCGGTAATGGGATTGCTGGGTCAAATGGTATTTCTGGTGCTAGATCCTTGAGGAATTGCCACACAGTCTTCCACAATGGTTGAACTAGTTTACACTCCCACCAACAGTGTAAAAGCATTCCTATGTCTCCACGCACCAGCATCTGTTGTCTCCTGACTTTTTAATGATTGCCATTCTAACTAGCATGAGATGGTATCTCATTGTGGTTTTGACTTGCATTTCTCTAATCGTCAGTGATGATGAGCTTTTTTTCATGTTTGTTGGCCACATAAATGTCTTCTTTTGAGAAGTGTCTGTTTATATCCTTTGCCCACTTTTTGATGGGGTTGTTTTTTTCTTGTAAATTTAAGTTCCTTGTAGATTCTGGATATTAGACCTTGTCAGATGGATAGATTGCAAAAATTTTCTCCCATTCTGTAGGTTGCCTGTTCACTCTGATGATAGTTTCTTTTGCTGTGCAGAAGTTCTTTAGTTTAATTAGATCCCATTTGTCAATTTTGGCTTTCGTTGCAGTTGCTTTTGGTGTTTTAGTCATGAAGTGACTATGTCCTGAATGGTACTGCCTAGGTTTTCTTCTAGGGTTTTTATGGTTTTAGGTCTTACATTTAAGTCTTTAATCCCTCTTGAGTTAATTTTTGTATAAGGTGTAAGGAAGGGATCCACTTTCTGTTTTCTGCATACGGCTAGCCAGTTTTCCCAGCACAATTTATTAAATAGGGAATCCTTTCCCTGTTGCTTGTTTTTGTCCGGTTTGTTGAATATCAGATGGTTGTAGATGTGTGGTATTATTTCTGAGGTCTCTATTCTGTTCCATTCGTCTGTATATCTGTTTTGGTACCAGTACCATGCTGTTTTGGTCACTGTAGCCTTGTAGTATAGTTTGAAGTAGGTAGCATGATGCCTCTAGCTTTGTTCTTTTTGCTTAGGATTGTCTTGGCTATATGGACTCTTTTTCAGTTCCATATTAAATTTAAATTTTTTTTCTAATTCTGCAAAGAAAGTCTATGGTAGCTTGATGGGAATAGCATTGAATTTGTCAATTGCTTTGGGCAGTATGACCATTTTCATGGTGTTGATTCTTCCTATCCATGAGCATGGAATGTTTTTCCATTTGTTATGTCCTCTCTTATTTCCTTGAGCAGTGGTTTGTAGCTCTCCTTGAAGAGGTCCTCACATCCCTTGTAAGTTGTATTCCTGAGTATTTTATTCTCTTTCTAGCAATTGTGAATGGGAGTTCCCTCATGATTTGGCTCTCTGCTTGTCTTTTAATGGTGTATAGGAATGCTTGTGATTTTTGCACATTGATTTTGTATACTGAGACATTGCTGAAGTTGATTATCAGCTTAAGGAGTTTGTGGGCTGAGATGATGGGGTTTTCTAAATATACAATCATGTCATCTGTAAACAGAAACAATTTGACTTCCTCTCTTCCTATTTGAATACCTTTATTTCTTTCTCTTGCCTGATTGCCCTGACCAGAACTTCTAATACTATGTTGAATAGGAGTGGTGAGAGAGGGCATCCTTGTCTTATGCCAGTTTTCAAAGGGAATGGTTCCAGCTTTTGCCCATTCAGTATGATATTGGCTATGGGTTTACCATAAATAGCTCTTATTATTTTGAGGTCCATCAATACCTAGTTTATTGAGAGTTTTTAGTGTGAAGGAGTGTTGAATTTTATTGAAGGCCTTTTCTGCATCTATTGAGATAATCATGTGGTTTTTGTCACTGGTTCTGTTGAGGTAGCAACTTTTTACCAATTAGTGTAACAGTGTTTTACTATTCTTGCAATTGAGACTGTCACAAGTGTGTAGTGACTGGATAACCTTTAGAGCAGACTGAAGTAATCTAGTTAAAATGAAGAGAAAATAATAAGATAGCTGAAACACCACTTGCTGTAGAAGGAAGATGATCAAGCAATCATATATCATTGTAAGCATTATAAGCATTCTTGAGTTATAGAGAGAACATTCTAATTAAGGACTTATGGGTAAAAGAATCAAAGGAAAGTACAGTTGAGAAGTATAGTTTTAGAATAAAGTTCCCAAATGGAAATTTTAGTTTAGCTTGAATTTTACCATGATTAGAATTTAATGGTTTAGCCATATTCATACATCTGTTTCATACGGTAATGCAAGTTCTAAGAACATACATTGGGATGCAGAAAGCTATTTTAGAATGTAGGATGTCAGTCTCAGGAACTAACACTTTAAATGCTAGGAAAATTTTAAGGTATTTAATCCCCAGTGATTCTGGTGAGAGCTCAGAAAAGGAAGAGAGCTGTATGAAAAGTCTGAAACTTCTTAGGGATTACATAAGTGGTTGTTATGAGAATGATGGTCAAAATACAGACCGGAAAGGCAATTCTGATGAGGCTTCAGATGGGAATGAGGAACCAGGTATTGGAAACTGGAGTAAAGGTTATCCTTTTATAAAGTGGCAGAGAACTTAGCTAAATTGTCTCCATGCCTGAGGGCTTTATAGAAGGCAGAATTAAGAGTGATGAACAAGGCTATTTGGTGAAAGAAATTTCTAAGCAAAACATTGAAGGAGCTTCATGATTTCTTTTAACTGCATATAATAGAATGTAAGAGAAGATAAATGATTTAAAGATAAAATTTATAATTAAAGGTGAAGCAGAAAGGAAATATTTTAAAAATTCACAGCCCAGCCAATGTAAAGAATGGAAATGCATGTTTAGGAAAGCAAACCAAAGGTGTTGCCAAGTTGCTGTTTGCTAACAAAATTAGCATGACTAGTAGGGAGCCAGGTGATATTCATCAAGAAAATGGAAGAATGGCCCAGAAGGCATTTCAGCGATCTTAAAGGCAAACTAGGAACTTGAGGGCAAGGTTTCCAGAGAGGAGCCCATGGGACCTCAACATTCACTCTCTGTGCCACCTCAGGTGTCTTACCCCCACATTTTAGCAAAGGCCTTCTTGGACACCCTAGCAGTGGCTTAAGCCAACCTGGGTGCAGCTCCTGTTTTCACTCTATGGAGTACAAGTGGTAAGTCTTGGTGGCATTCATATGATGTTAATTCTGCAGGTGCACAGAGTTCATGAGCTACCTCCACCTAGATTTCAAAGGATATTGTGGACAGCCTGGGGGGTCCAGGCAGAAACATGTCACAGGGGTCGAGCTTTTGTAGAGAGCTACAGTGAGGGCAATGTCCAGCAGAAAGGTGAGGTTTGGGCTCTTGCAGAGACATCAGAACTGTAGAGCTACTCACCTGCAATGCCAGCCTGGGAGAGCTGCCGGCAGAAGACCCTAACCCCTTAGAGCTGCTATTTGGGTTAAGCCTAGCAAAGCTGTGGGAATGCAGCTGCCTGAGGCCTTAGGGACCCAACCGCTGCCCCCGTGTGCCCAGAAGATGGGACATGGAGTCAAGAAAGATTATTCTGGAGGCTTAACATTTGATGTGCACTCCATTGGATTTTGGACTTACTTGTGAGCATTAACCGCTTTCTTCTCGTCTATTCCTCCCTTTTGCAATGAGAATGTCTCTTTCATGCCTGTCCCACCATTGTATTTTGGAAACAGGTAACTTGTTTAATTTCACAGGCTGACAGCTAAAAGGGAATTTATCTCAGAATAAATTGTGCCTGACTCTCGCCCATATCTGATTTTGATGAGACTATGGACTTTTGAGTTGGTACTGGAATCAGTTAGGAATTTGTAGCTGTTGGGATGGAATGAATGTATTTTGCATGTAAGAAGAACGTGAGTTTTGGAGGGCCAGGGGTAGAATGTTATGGTTTGAATAGATCCCTCAAAAACATGTGTTGGAAATGTAATGCCCAATGCAACAGTGTTGGGAGGTGGGACCTTTAAGAGGTGATTGGTTCAAGAGATCTTCACCCTCATGACTGGATTAATGCCATTATCACAGGAGTGGATTATCAGCAAGCATGGGTTCCTTATAAAGGATACATTTGGCCCTATTTGTCTCTTGTCCTCTCTTGTCCTCTTGCCTTCCACCAAGGGAATAATACTGTCAGAAGGCCATTGCCAGATGCTGGCACCTTGATATTGGACTATCCAGCTTCTAAAACTGTAGAAATAAGTTTCTGTTCCTTATAAAATACTCAGTCTCAGATATTCTTTATGGCAGCACAGAACAGATGAAGATAGATACCCATAAAGGTTTTGTTCTAATATCTTTTGGATTCTTCAAACCATAGGCAGACTTTTGGAGTAAATCTGATAGAATAAGCTCATTATTCTATTATTTCTTACTACTCATTGGAAGGGGGAAATTATTCTACCAAGTAATAAAAAATGTTAATGAGGGTATAAAGTAGATCCCATCCCTGCTTTACCACTAACTAGTTCTGTGACCTTAGACAATCATTTGTCTTGTAAAAGCATTACTTTCCCAATTTTAAAAATAAGAGTAAACTAGATACCAAGAACAAATATTTCAATGCTTCTTTGTAATTGCATTATATTGCCTTATTTAGTCTTTAAAACTTTGTACATGCTACACATAGATTAAATTATTTAATTTTCATCCAACCCTGTGAGGTTGACACTGTGAATTTTCTTTTACATATGAGGCAACAAAGACATTTTGGAAAGTCTGAGTAATTTGAAAATGTATAAAAGATGCATATGAAAGAAGCCAGTTGTCCAGTTTCCTCTGAAGAGTCTTTGTAAGCAATGTCCAATCTATGGTGTATCTAAAATTTAAAATAAACACTTGGGAGGGGAAAACAGGGCCTGTTTTCTTACTGCCCACCACTCTTGCTCTTGGGCAGATCATTAACTTTTCTGGAATTTTTCTCATCTTTAAAATGAGAGAGGTAGTTTTAAGAGTGTTGGATTGTCTATTACTCTAAACATCTATATTCCTAGAATTATATCTGAACAGAGCCTTTAAAAACTATATAAATAAGATTTCAAAATATATATGAAAAATTTTTTTTGTCATACTTTGCATTATACTTTTCCATTTACTTATGCAGACCAGTCTTATAAAATTAACCCAATAAATTATATACATTAAATAATTATATTACATAAAATGTATTTATGTTATATAAAATGAAACCAATGCATTAAAGAGTTTAGTAGATCCTCCTACCTTGTCCTGAAGCCACCCGCCGCCTTTCCTCGTCCCTCCCTTCGCGGTGATTTTCCAGTCCCGACGCCCGGCGGGGGCGCCCAGCTGGTGTCTGCCCCGCCGGAAAGCATTAGGACCGCAAACACCCTAACCACAAGAGCTCAAAATTCCCAGAGAAGAATTAGATGTGAAAGAAACAACTCTGGGGGGGCAGAGCAAGATGGCCGAATAGGAACAGCTCCAGTCTCCAACTCCTAGCGCGAGCAACACAGAAGACCGGTGATTTCTGCATTTTCAACTGAGGTACTGGGGTCATCTCACTAGGGAGTGCCGGACAATTGGTGCTGGTCAGCTGCTGCAGCCCCACCAGCGAGAGCTGAAGCAGGGCGAGGCATCGCCTCACCTGGGAAGCGCAAGGGGG
>NW_012116266.1:7611819-7623608 GCF_000951035.1 Colobus angolensis palliatus
GGGAGGGATTGCATTGGGAGTTATACCTGATATAAATGATGAATTGATGGGTGCTGACGAGTTGATGGGTGCAGCACACCTACATGGCACAAGTAAACATATGTAACAAACCTGCACGCTATGCACATGTACCCTAGAACTTAAAGTATAATAATAATAATTAGAAAAAAAAGAGTTTAGTAGTGCTCACATTGCACTCTCATTGATTCCTAGAATTATCATTACCTGTAAGCAAATTAGAGGTGTGTGCCTAGTCCAGTTACTTTGAAGCTACTTTCATAAAGACCCTCCGACTCATAGTATTTATGCACATATATTTTAGCCTAGGCTGACAGTATTTATGCACCTATATTTTAGCCTAGGCTGACAATTTTTCATTGAAGATCTTGGTCATTTCACTCCCTGCTTTGTCATTGTCTTAGTTTGTTACATAAGGTTCCTCTCTAGGGACGTGAATTTAATTCTTTAGGAAATCCAGAATTATTCATGAAAGACATCTAGAATGTAAACTCTCTGCACAGCTTTACGGAGTTGGGTATCTATAGCAAATGTGTCATGGAAGATTACCCAAATGACTGCTAGAAGACAGGCTAAAATGAGGTAGCTCCAAGAAAGATAAGTAAAGCCATTTTTTTTTTTTTTGAGACGGAGTCTCGCTCTGTCGCCCAGGCTGGAGTGCAGTGGCCGGATCTCAGCTCACTGCAAGCTCCGCCTCCCAGATTTATGCCATTCTCCTGCCTCAGCCTCCCAATTGGCTGGGACTACAGGCGTCTGCCACCTCGCCTGGCTAGTTTTTTGTATTTTTTAGTAGAGACGGGGTTTCATAGTGTTAGCCAGGATGGTCTCGATCTCCTGACCTCGTGATCCACCCGTCTCGGCCTCCCAAAGTGCTGGGATTACAGGCTTGAGCCACCGTGCTCGGCCCAGTAAAGCCATTTTTTTAGTACTTCCAGTGAAGCACAGCTTTGAATAATGGACATAATCTTTAGCAGTCACAGAAAAGGATAGAAGCACCAAGAGTTCAATGATAAGATTTAAAATTTTTTTTTTGATTTTTTGATTTATTTTTTGAACTAACATTAAGAGCCAGAGTCAAAACTAGAAGTACTAGATACAAACATTTACTATAATCTGTCTACAAGAGTACAGAGCATGGTGACATTTAACTTTAATCACTTAATGTATGCATTTCAACATTACTACTGAACATAGTAGTTGGTCATTAGGTGACAGATCCAGGGGTGCAATGTGTCAAGTGTTAGAGGATAGGGGGGTAGTAATGATAGCAATGTCGACTTGAAAGGAAAAAGTGAAGGCAAAATTATATTGGTAGACAGTCTATTTGGGGCAAGCTTGAGGACAGCAACCCAGGAGCATAGACTCAAGTTGCCCTGAATATATACTCCAATTAGCAGCAGTTACAAGGGTATTTTTAAAGGAAAAGAAGAGGCAGTTTCTAAGTTGTTTACCAAAAATTTCCATTAAGATAACATAAGGTATAGATTGGCTATACATTTTTTGTTTGTATTACAAATTTCTGAAACATGAAAATAATAAGTGAGGGAGCTAACCAGTAACAAAATGACTTTAAGCAATTGCCCCCAGGCATGGGCGTGGAAGTGGAGTGGCGGGGGGTGGGGGTCATGACTGACGTCCCATATTCATGTTTCTCTGGGCCTAATAAATTTTTCTTACCTTACATAGCTCAGACTCTGACCCATTTTTCTTTTCTCAGTAACAATATCAACAAAATTACATTTATTTTGTGCTGCTTATATTCCAGACACAGTGTTATTATATGCCTTAACCCTCTCAACTGAAGAATCACAATGTTCATAAATTTTGGAAAAAAGAGCTTTATTTCTTAAAAAGGGTTGCAGCCTGTAGGTTGGCCAACCACATACTGGGAAGCATAGCCTTGGGCAGAAGCTGGAAGCAGACACTTTTTTTTTTTTTGGGGGGATGGAGTCTTGCTTTGTCACCCAGGCTGGAGTGCAATGGCGTGATCTCAGCCCTCTGCAACCTCTGCCTTCCAGGCTCAAGTGATTCTCCTGCCTCAGCCTCCTGAGTAGCTGGGACTACAGGCGCGTGCCACCACACCCAGCTAATTTTTGTATTTTTAGTAGAGACGGGGTTTCACCATGTTGGCCAGAATGGTCTCAATCTCTTGACCTCGGGTTCCACCCACCTCGGCCTCCCAAAGTGCTGGGATTACAGGCCCGTGGGCCACTGTGCCCAGTCTGAGGCAGGCACTTTGAGAGAGGAAAGGATGAGAGAGGAATTTATGCTAAACAGGTTGACAAGTGGGACATGTGCATGCGTAGTAAGCAAACATACATGTTACATTCTTCCTATGTTCACGTTGGGCTGGAGACTTAACATTTAAATGCATTAAGATTAGACTCCGTGGCCGGGCGCGGTGGCTCACGCCTGTAATCCCAGCACTTTGGAAGGCCGAGGCGGGCGGATCACAAGGTCAGGAGATCGAGACCACGGTGAAACCCATGGTGAAACCCCGTCTCTACTAAAAAAAATACAAAAAATTAGCCGGGCGCGGTGGCGGGCGCCTGTAGTCCCAGCTACTAGGGAGGCTGAGGCAGGAGAATGGCGTGAACCCAGGAGGAGGAGCTTGCAGTGAGCCGAGATCGGGCCACCGCACTCCAGCCTGGTGGACAGAGTGAGACTCCGTCTCAAAAAAAAAAAAAAAAAAAAAATTAGACTCCGTACATCAAAAGTTGAAATGGAGGACACAGAGGCATCCTATGTGCAGTCTCCGAAAACTGGCCAGAACCAGCCCGTGGTGTTGGTGGGAGCTGTGTCAAAATTACAAAAGGGAGGGGCAGCAACAGGCAGCTGGCTGAAATCAGTGGGAGAATAAATCTTGTGAAAGGGCTGCTTTCTGTTTAACCATTAGGAAAGAAAGCCTAATGGTGGTTAGCAAAGGAAGGGGTATAACAAGGCATGACCAACCTCCCATCCCATCATGGCTGGGAACTCAGTTTTTAAGGTTTATCTGGGGTCCACTGGCCAAGAGGGAGTCTGCTCAGTTGGTTGCAGGGCTGAGGATTTAATTTTTGTTTCTCAGCCATTAAATCACACAACAACCTTATAGGGAGGATCTTTGTCTTTTGACAAATGAGGAAACCGAGGCTGAAGGAGGCCAAATGACTTGTCCCAAGTTAGTCACATAGTCACAGAAACTGTGTCTAAGCAGTCTCCTCCAGAGCCTGTGCTCTTAACTGTGCTCTCATAATCACTAAAGATGTGTCTGTAAAATACACTTGTCAAATGCCACAAGTGGCAGCTTATTTACATAATCATTTTCTTCATTTTTTTTCAGATGGGTTAATACAAGATAAACCCTACAGACTGAGAAATATAAATAGAAAGGACAAAGCAGTAAGTAGATTGATATATCCTTTAAAAACCACCGTTAGCATTTTACCTTGTTTTGAATTAATATTTACTGACAGTATTCTGCCAGAAAGTACATACTTTATTATTATACATTTATACATTGATTATAAATCAACTGTATCATATATTTTATAGTTACTTATAAATTTATAAATTATTATAAAGTAATACAAATGTAACATCAACTTTAGGCTACACTACTTGTTGCTTCTACCTCCCCCCAAATAGTTATTGCTTAATAGGCAAACCACAATAGCACTGGAAAAGCACAGGCTATGGCTGCCCATCTATTGGGACATGAGCAATTTTAAAGAAGCCACTTTTCTCATCCCAATTTCCCATTAATACTTAAAGTTAACTATTTTGGATTTCATTCTTTGAACTTTGAAAATGTTTAATTGTTCAAGATTCAGTTGTCTAAATGCCATGCCAGGCTAACAGCAATAAGTATTTCAGAAATGGAAAAGGAATGTGTAGCTTGAGATATAGATCAGGCAAGAAAGAAATATTTTAATGACAAATAAGAGAAAGAAAATGGTCTACCTCATATTTTGCACTCAGAAGGCAAGAACCATGCTCATACAGTGGAGAAAATTCCAAGCGCCAAAAGAAGTGTCAGTGCTTTCTTGTAATTTTTAATGATTAACTTTCTTAATCTAAGAAATCAGAACCCTATGCTAATACTCTTGTAGAGAGTAAGATTTGATATAAGAATTTCTTGGACTTCATGCAATAGGCTTTAGTCACTTTAAAGACAGAAATTCCAAATTTTTCAGAATATTACTGATCCTACAATTCAGTCCAGTTATCCCAATAAGCCATTAAGTGTTGTGGAAATTTTAATGTTTTGGTGCTTACACTATTTATTCCAGACTGACTCATACATCTAAAAATAGTATGAGAATTCCATCAGATTATGTGGCCAAACTTTTATTTAGAAAAAAAAAAAAAAAAATCACATACCTGTAAGGTACTAGGTTGTTACAGAAGGAGCACAAGATTTCAAGCCTGAAGACCCAGATTCTGGCACCAGTCTCTTCATTCATTAAGTAGAGGTTAAATGGGGACTAATTTATAAAACATTTATGGAAATACATACTATATAGCAGACACCATGCCAGTTAATATTTAAAGAGACTATGCTACATAATGGGTACCATGTTAAGCTTTTTATGGCCATTATTTTATTTAATCCTTACAAAAAATGGGCATTATTATTATTTTCATTTTGCAGAGGAGAAAACTGAGTCTCAGTGAAATTAGATAACTTGTATAAGGTCACAATCAATAAGAAAGTTGGAATTTGACCCTAGAGTGCATAAAATTAATGTACTTATCTCCTGACCCCCGATCTTGAGAAATTAAAAATATATTAGTGAATGTGGTTGATGGAAAAGTAGGCACAGAATTACAGCTATACTAGATGGAGGCACAGGGTGTTTTAGGAGCATCCTGTGAAAAACGCACTTAACAGGAACCTGGCAGGAGACAGAGGGTAGAGGTTGGTAATGAAAGGCCTTTTTAAACAAAAAAAGGTGATTCAATGAAACAACATATGTAAAATATTTTCCAGTGCCGTGCATATACAATATGCATTGTTTTGGCTGAATTCAACTGAAGTCTCATAGCAGTAGCATTCTCAGGACCATTCAATTAATATTTTAATAGCATCATTGAACTGGAGGACTTGAGATTTTATGTCTATTCCAATTCAATATATTTTTACAAAGATAAATTTTATCAGAAAGATGCAGCTCTGGGGTCTCCAAGAGACTCAGAGACACCTAAAAAAGTATAAACCATCTCCTAAATGGTTTAATCATAGTTGTCATTCTTCTCCACCAGAATGTAAGTTCCTCGAGAGCTAGGAGATTGTGTGTCTTGTATTCCCCAGCATCTAGAACAGTGTCAGATACTTTAGCATTCAACAAATACTTTTTGAATGAGTACCTACTATGTGTCAGGCACTATGGATACAAAAATGAAAATAATACAGCCTTTGACTTCAAAGACCTTACAGCCAGGTAGAGGAAAATACGTACTTGGAGCAAATCAGTAATATACCAGTTTTATATCAGTAATATAATTGTTCTAAAAGGAGATACAAAGAATGGTAGGTGTAGGCAAAGTAGTACCTGTTATTAAAGATGATCTGACAGTTGGCTTGAGATTGGGCCTGACTCCATATTAACTATGGCAACTCAGGTGCTTTGGCACATTACCACCTGTTTAGTTCACTGCTATAACCAAAATACCATAAAGTGGGTGGTTTATAAACAACAGAAATTTGTTTTTCACATTTCTGGAGGCTGGGAAGTCTAAGACCAAGGGCTTCTGCATTTTCAGTGTCTGGCGAGGGCCCACTTCCTAGTTTACAGACTGCTATGTTCTTGCTGTGCCTTCACATGGTGGAAGGGGTAAAAGAGTTCTCTGGGGTCTCTTTTATAAGTACAGTAATCCCACTCATGAGGGCTCTGCCCTTATGACCTAATCAGCTTCCACAGGCCCTACCTCCAAATACCATCACATTGGGGATTAGGTTATCAACATTACTTTTGGGTGACATAAACATAGAAGAAACATTCTCATTGCAAAAGGGAGAAGTAGGAAAGAAAAAAAGGAGTAACAAGTCCCAAGTAGGTCCAAACTACAAGGCAAACTCTGAGGTCTTAAGGCTTGAGAATTATCCTCTTTAGCTCAGTGTTCTAGGACCAAGGTCCTGCCTTCTGGACTCACTGTGGTGGGAGTCTTGCCTTATGGACCCACTTGGATAGAGATCCTGCCCCAACACCTTTACTAGGCAGGGATGGGACCCCCAAGGCTCCAAGCAGCTCTGCTCCCATGGCTTTGGGTGACTGCACTCCCACAGCTTTGGGCAGGGGCTCCATCTGACCTGTCAAAATTGAGGCAATGGTCTCCCCTTTTGAAACTGAGGAAGCAGCCCTGATGATCTCTGAATTGCCTTTGGGGTTGTTTTTTCCTTTGTCTTGAAGAGTAGTGCCTGGCTTCTGTTGAGATGACTGATGAAGCCTGTGCTTCACACTTACACTAATCTTTTTATTAAATAGTTGCTTGGCTATACCCTTAGCATTGTCTCCCGAACATGCTTTCTCATTTTTTGCAATATGGATAGCTTAAGAATTCACCAAATCTTTAAGTTCTAGTTTCCTTTTGCCTAACAAGTCTATCTTTAAGTGATGTCTTTCCTCTCACATTTTACAATAAGCATTCAGGATGACCCAAGCCATACCTTCAACACTTTGCTTAGAAATTGCTTCAGCCAAATACAGTCATCCCCTCTGCTCCACAGGGCATACATTTCAACATCCCCAGTGGATTCCTGAAACCACAGATTTTACCAGACATTATATGCTTTATGTTTTTTCTATACATACATATCTATGATAAAGTTTACTTTATAAATTAGGCATGGTAAGAAATTAACATCTAATAATAAAATAGAACAATTATAATATACTGTAATATAAGTTATATGAATGTGGTCTCTTTCTCTCAAAATGTCTCATTGTGCTATACTCACCCTTCTCCTTGAGATGAAGTAAGACGATAAAAGATGGGTACTAAGTGATTAATGGCTGGGTAGTGTATACAGCATGGATGTGCTGGACAAAGGGATTGTTCCCATCCTGGGCAGGATGGGGTAGGATGTAGTGGGATGCCATAAGAGTTCAACACATTACTCAGAGAAACTAGACTTCAGTGCAAAAAAAATAGCCAAAAAGAGGAATGCTATATAATAATAATATTATCAATTTACAAAGAAGACATAATAATCCTAAAGCAACAGAGCCTGGAAATGCATAAGCCAAAATCCAATAGAGCTGAAAGAGGAAATAAAATCCTCAATTATAATTGGGGATATCAACACCCACTCTCAGCAATTTATGGAACTACTAGGCAGAAAATCAAGTATATAAAAGGCTGGAATAACACAGTCAACTAATAAGATCTGACACTCTGCCCAACAATGTAGCAGATATACATTGTCTTCACATGCTCATGGAACATTCACCAAGATAGACCATATCCTGGGTCATAAAACAAAGTTCAGCAAATGTAGAATAATTAAAACAACATGAAGTATGTTAATTAACCATAATGGAATATAAAGGAATTCAAAGGATTTGGGGGATGATCAAGGAAAAAACTATGGCCATGAAGTGGCAGTGGTACACAAAACTTTATTTGGATGATGCTTTGACAGGTTCACATGCTGGAGTAGTCCCTTAAGGCATGAGACTATCCAGAAGTGATAGCATGGGGTGAAGAGCACCACTCAGAAGGCAAGGAAATTCCTAAGGGAGAAGAGTGTCAGCAAACGGGGTTACACATCTACATGCTTTCACGCAGTAACCTGGCAGGGAGTCTCTAGATCACAGAGCTCCAATGGGCAGCAGAGGTTTGGGGCCTTTATATTCCTAAGTTTTATCTAATCTATGGCTAGCAGATGCTGGGCACAGTTCTGTGGGGCATGCAAAGCAGGTAGGCTCTAAATAGCCAAAAATATGCTTATTTGTGTTATATTTAAAACAATTTGATACATACAAATTTTAGTCTTGTGCTGACAGGCTTATGAGATAATGAGTCTCAGCCTGCCGTGAAAAAGTAAACAACTGTATTAGTTAATTTTTACACTGCTATAAAGAACTACCTGAGACTGGGTAATTTTTAAAGAGAAGAGATTTAATTGACTCTCAGTTCCACATGGCTGAGGAGGCCTCAGGAAACTTACAATCATGGCAGAAGGCAAAGGAGAAGCAAGCGCCTTCACAAGGTGGCAGGAGACACAGCAAGGGGGGAAGTGCCATTCTTTTAAACCATCACATCTCGTGAGGACTTAACTATCACAGGAACAGCATGCGGGAAACCACCCTGTGATCCAGTTTCCGCCCACCGAGCCCCTCCCCAACACATGAGGATTACAATTCAAGATGAGATTTGGATGGGGACACAGAGATAAACCGTATCAACAGCCTGAGTGTCAGGAGACAAGGGAAAAATATACAGAGACATCTTTGTCTCCTTTATATAAGATAGAATCAAAATCAATAACAAGGATAACAGGAAAATCTCCAAATACTTGGCAATTAAACAAGTATACAATTCTAAATAATTCTTGGGGCAAAGAGGAAGTCTCAAATGGAGTAAAAGAAACATAGAACTCAATAAAAATGGAAATACCATATATGGAAATTTGCAGGACACAGCTGAAACAATGTTGAAGAAAGTGTATTACATTAAATGTGTACACAGGAAAGGTAAATTCTCAAATCAGTAAGTTCCCACCTCAACTACTTAGAAAAAGAACAGCAAAATAAACTCCAAGCCTAGAGAAGAAAATAATATAAGAGCAGAAGTCAATGAAACTGAAATTTAAAAGCTATTAAGGAAAATTAACAACGCCAAAAAATCTGGTTCTTCAATATAATCAGTAAAATTGATAAACCTCTACCAAGAATTAAAATGATAAAAAAATACAAATTACCAGTATCAAGAATGAAATAATATATCACTGCAGAGTTTGCAATCATTAAAAAGATAATAAGAGAATACTACAGATAACTCTATGCTCATAAATATGACAACTTAGAGGAAATCGACTAAGTCCTGG
Organism: Colobus angolensis palliatus; assembly: GCF_000951035.1. Lineage (NCBI taxonomy): Eukaryota > Metazoa > Chordata > Mammalia > Primates > Cercopithecidae > Colobus > Colobus angolensis. Next base: position 7,620,869 of record NW_012116266.1, read on the forward strand.
AAAACCATAAACTACCTAAACTACCTCGACCAAGACGAAGTAGACAAACAATAGTTCTATGGCCACTGAAGAAATTGAATTGGGCCAGGCACAGTGGCTCATGCCTGTAATCCCAGCACTTTTGGGAGGCCAGGGTGGGAGGATCACCTGAGGAGTTTGAAATCAGCCTGACCAACATGGTGAAACCCCATCTCTACTAAAAATACAAACATTAGCCAGGTGTGGTGGCGGGCGCCTTTAATGTCAGCTACTTGGCAGGCTGAGGCATGAGAATCGCTTGAACTCAGTAAGCAGAGGTTGCAATAAGCCAGGATCGTGCTACTGCACTCCAGCCTGGGTGATAGAGTGAGACTCCTTCTCAAAAATATGGTAACTTAAAAGCTCCTGGAACAGAAATCATGAATTTTACACAATCTATTCCAAAAAACATAAAAGGAGGGAACATTTCCCAACTCATTTTGTGAGGCTAATAATACTGTAATAATAAAACAAGACGAAGACAGTGAAAATAAAGAGAATTAGAGGCTGGGCACGGTGGCTCACGCCTGTAATCCCAGCACTTTGGGAGGCCGAGGCAGGCAGATCAAGAGGTCATGAGATCAACATCATCCTGGCTAATGCGGTGAAACCCTGTCTCTACTAAAAATACAAAAAATTAGCTAGGCGTGGTGGCAGGCGCCTGTAGTCCCAGCTACTCAGGAAGCTGAGGCAGGAGAATGGCATGAACCCGGGAGGCAGAGCTTGCAGTGAGCCAAGATCACACCACTGCACTCCAGCCTGGGCGACAGAGCAAGACTCCATCTCAAAAAAAAAAAAAAAAAAGGAATTACAGACCAGTATGTCTCATGAACTTAGATGCAAAATCCTCGATAAAATATAGGAATGTATAAAAATAATTATACACTGTGACCAAATGAGATTTGCTCTGCATATGCAAGGCTGGTTCAACATTTAAAAATCAATCTGGGTAATCTAATGTATGCACAGACTAAGGGAGTAAAATCATATAATATAAACTGACACAAAAGTTTTTCACAAAATTCAATACTCAATCATGAGTAAAAGTTCTCAACAAACTAGTAGTAAGAGGTAAGTTTCTCAACTTGATAAAGAGTGTCTACAAAAACCCACAGCTTACATCACACTTAATGTTAAAAAATGGAACATTTTCCCTCTAAGATCAGGAACAGGGCAAAGGTGTATGCTCTTACCACTCTTTCTCAATATAGAAAGGAGATAAAAATTATGCCAATTGGGAAGGAAGAAATAAAACTATTTTCAGATGACATGATTGACTATGCAGAAAACATCATGGAGCCTACAAAAAACAATACTACAACTAATAAGTGAATTCAGCAAGATTGAAGGATACAAATTCGATATGTAAAAAATTGATACCATTTCTATAGATTAACAATGAACAGGTGGAGACAAAACTTTAAAACACAATAACATTTACAATAACTCCAAAGAAAACAAAAATACTTACAAATCTAATAAAACATGTATAGAATCTATATGATAACAATTACAAAATGCTGATGGAAGAAATCCAAGACCTAAGGAAATGGAGGGACATACCATGTTTCTGGATTGGAATATTCAACACAATAAAGATGTCAGTTCACTCCAAATTGATGTGTAGATTTAATGCAATTTATATGTATATTATAATTTTTCTAGACATAGACAAGATCATGCTAAAATGTTTGTAGAAAAGCACAGACCCTAGGATAGCCAAAACAATCTTTAAAAAAGCCTAAAGTGAGAGGAATCACTTTACTTGATATTAAGTAATCAAGAATAAAGGAGAGATAGACACATAGGTCAATGAAACAGAATAGACATCCCAGAGATAGGCCCCCAAAAGTATGGCCAACTGATATTTTTTTTTTTTTGAGACAGTTTTGCTCTTGTTGCCCAGGCTGGAGTGCAATGGTGTGTTTTCGGCTCACCGCAACCTCCACCTCCCGGTTTTAAGCAATTCTCCTGCCTTAGCCTCCTGAGTAGCTGGGATTACAGGCATGCACCACCACGCCTGGCTAATTTTGTATTTTCAGTAGAGACAGGGTTTCTCCATGTTGGACAGGCTGGTCTCGAACTCCAGACCTCAGGTGATCCGCCCGCCTTGGCCTCCCAAAGTGCTGCCGACTGATTTTTGACAGTGATGCAAAAGCAATTCAATGGAGGAAAGACAGCGTTTTCAACAACTGGCACTGGAGCAATTGGACATCCATAGAGAAAAAATGAACTTAAGCCTCATTAAAACAGAATAAAACTAAGTAAGGGTGAAATGTGGAACAACTGCTAGTGGGAATTTAAAATTTTACAACCACTCCTGAAAATACTTTAGCGGTTTTATTTATTTTATATCATGTGTTATTTTTTGAGACAGGGTCTGGCTCTGTCACCTAGGCTGGAGTGCAGCAGTGGTATCTCAGCCTCCTAGGCTCAAGCCATCCTCCCATCTCAGTCTCCCTAGTAGCTGGGACTACAGGTGCATGCTACCATGCTCAGCTAATTTTTATATTTTTGGTAGAGAAGAGGTTCCACCATATCGTCCAGGCTTGTCTTAAACACCTGAGCTCAAGTAATCTGTCTGCCTCTGCCTTCCAAAGTGCTGGGATAACAAGCATGAACCATATTTTTTCTTTTTTTTTTTCTTTTTGTATTATACTTTAAGTTCTAGGGTACATGTGCACAACATGCAGTTATGTTACATATGTATACTTGTGCCATG